>NC_134852.1:110760755-110775755 GCF_049852395.1 Peromyscus maniculatus bairdii
AGTACCTGCTGGTCCTTGTCGGACGGTCACACTCTGAGACCCATGTGAGGTGAACTGGCTCCCCATTAGGGGGGACCTGCAGCTCCCTCTAAACTTTGGGCATCTCAGCCCCTGCCCACAATGCCCCCTATCTGCCAATAGCCTCCTTAGCTGGCTCTTATGCAGCAACTCACAAGAACAATGCCTTTATAGACCTTCTAGAACAAGCCACTGCAGATTGGAGGCTTATACACAAAAAATTTTTTTCTTCCCAATCCTACATCCAGGCATGGGCAAGGGTGGTTTCTCCTGAGGCCTCTTTCCTCGACTTACAAATGGCCACCTTCTCCCTGGTCGTCTCCATCCCTAATCTCCTCATGAGGTCACCAGCCACGTTGGGGTTGGGACTTGTGTAGTTACTTGTCTGTTGCTGTGATAAAAGCATGAGGGAAAGCAATCTAAGAGAGAAAAGGTTTATTATTATGGCTTATGGATCTGGAGGGAGAGTCCACCATGGTGGGGAAGGCAGGACACGGTGGCAGGAACAGGAAGCTGGCTGAACATTTTCATCCACATGTAGTAAGCAGAAAGAGAGAACAGGAAACCCTCAAAGGCCACCCCCACTGAAGCACTTCCTCCAGCAAGGTCCCATCACCTCCCAAAGCAGCACCACCAACAGGAGACCAAGGGTTCAAACACCTGACCTATGGGGACATTCCTATTCTAACCACCACGGCCGTCGTAATGGCCTCGTTTGTCTTAATTAACCTTTTAAAAAAAAATGTGAGTTGAGTGTGGTAGTGTAAGCCTTTAATCCCAGCCCTCAGGGGGCAGAGATCTCTGTGAGCTTGAGACCAGCCTGGTTTATGTAGCCAATTCCAGGCCAGCCAAGGGGTGAGACCCTGTCTCAGGGGGAAAAAAGTGCACGTATGAGTATGTGTGAGCGCTGGTGTGTTAGTGCCAGAGGAGAACAGCCAGTGTCCTGCTGTATCACCCTCTGCCTTCTTCCTGGAGCTAGGCTGGCACCAGCAAACTCCAGCGATCCTCCTGTCTCCATCCCCGACAGTGCTGGGCTTAGGCACTGACATGGCCAAGCTCAGTTGTTCATGTTGGTGTTGGGTCTGAAGTCAAGCACACACGCTCGCAAAGCGAGTGCTCAGATCCTCACTGAGCCATCTCGCCAGCCCCCAAAGTCCTCCTTAAAGACCGTATCAATGCAGGTCAGCAGTGGCGCACACCTTTAATCCCAGCACTCAAGAGGCAGAGGCAGGTGGATCTCTGTGAGTTTGTGGCCAGCCTGGTCTACAGTGCTAGTTCTAGGACAGCCAAGGCTACATAAAGAAACCCTGTCTCAAACAACAAAACAAACAAACAAAAAGTCCATATCTTTAGACATGGTCGAATTCTGAGGTGCTGGGAGCTAGGACTTCAAAATATGAATTTTAGCAATTCAGCCCACACCACAGGGCTTTGGCATCACCAGGAGAGCCCCTGTAGGCACAGATGGAGACATGGAGTGCCCACTCCATGGGCTCCATGGGCCTCTCCATGTCTGGCATGGAGTTTGTGTTTACCAGATATCTGCGGGGTGAATGCATACACTAGTAAGCTCAGGGTGGTGCCTAGGCACTTGCCTTTCTAGAGCGTTCTATGGTTGCTTTTGAGCCATGACCTATGTAAGGACTGTGTCTCATTTCCTTGTTCCTGAGTGGGAAGCCCCAGGCCAGGTCAGGAGACAGAGCCCTGATGCTGGCACTCTACAAACGTATTCACGTTGGACTGCCTTGGGCCCTATCCAGAAAGTCCAGGACATGATGGAAAAGGCAGGTTGCTCTTGATACCTTTCAATTCTTCTGCTCTAGACACCTGCCCTCTCTTTATATGCTAAGAGGGTGCATCTAGAATATTCATTTGACCCCGTCTACCCCGCTTGGTTCTGAGGCAAGGCCTCTCTCTGTGTGGAGTACTCCGAGCTAGCTGGCCCTTGAGTGTCTGCAGATTCTCCTGGCTCTAACTCCCATCATGCTGTAGGATGTGTGCTGGCGCATGTGGGTGCCTGGAGCCTCAAGTCATCAGGCTGGCATGACAAGTGCATTTACACATTGAGCCATCTCCCCTGGCCCAGAAAGACACAGTTCACCCTCCTGTGCCCGTTCACAGTGAGCTAGACTGGCTTCAGCGCCTCCCTGGGCCCTGCCCCTACTCCTGAAGCTGGCCAGTGAGAGCAGGCAGAGTTGGGGAGCTGGCAGGGCTGGCCAGGAAAATCTAGTGAGAGGGAGCAGCCCCCAGGGGAGAGGCTAGAAATCACCAGTACAGAGGAGAGAGGGCAGAGGCCTGTCTTCAGCCCCAGCCCCACCACAAGGCCTCAGAGAGCCTCCCTGTTTCTGTCCATAGCAACTTTTGGAGCCTCTTGTTCCTCGGCCTGGAAATGAAAGGCCTGGACCAGATGTTCACTAAGGTCCTCTCTGGCCCTTGCTGGGAAGATTTGGGAGTGGGGCCATCTTATAGTTGTGCTTCAAGAACTGTGCCCAGGTTACAAACAGATTTCAGGGGCCCACAGCCAGCCAGGGATCTGGGGAGATATGTCTGTGGGCCTGGACTGTGGCCACAGTCCTGGCAGGCCCAATGAGACCCTCAGCACTAATGAGACTAGCCACCTGGGGAGCCATTTAGAAGCCTGGCTTGGCCTATTTTGGGGTAAAGCCATGCAGCTCTCTGCCTAACTCTGAGGTGACGCTCCTGAACATGTTCTGGGGAACGGGCAGCACCCTTCATGGGCCATCTGGGACTAGGTATGGCCTGGGATCAGGCCTCTGGCCATTTGGACAACTTCGGTTGCCATGTCCTTCCCAGGTCCTGCCTGCCCAGGACAAGGCCAGCTTCCCTGGGCCAGCGCCTGCAGCCATTCCCCGGCCGTGACTTCAGAGTCAATTGGTGAAGACTGGCCTCCTGGGTGAGCCAGTGGGCGCCTTTCCGCTATTTGCTTCTCAGAGCTGGAAAAACCACGATGCACCTGGCAGTGCTTGCTGCGGATGCTGGGTTCTTTTTCTTTCATTCTTTCTTCTTTCTTTCTTTCTTTCTTTCTTTCTTTCTTTCTTTCTTTCTTTCTTTCTTTCTTTCTTTCTTTCTTCCTTCCTTCCTTCCTTCCTTCCTTCCTTCCTTCCTTTCTTTTTCTCTCTCTCTCTCTTCTTTCTTTCTTTTTTCTTTTTTTGTTTTATTTTCAAGAAACATGACACTCATGCTTACAGAACCCCGTTTCACTGCCGCCTGTATCTCCCACCCCAACAGTAATCCCTCACACAGGATAAGGCCTTTACCGGCCCCAGCACTTTCTCATGCATTTTCCTCTTTGGTACCACAACAACTTTGGGAGGTACAGGGACGATAGTGTCGTCTGATGGTGTCATCTCTGATTTGCCGATGAGGAAACCGTGACACAGACATTAAATGCGTCTGTCCAAGGCTGAACAGCAGGATGGAACCAATGCAAGGAAGCTGGGTCAGTGCCCCACACACACCTCTACTGTGACCTGAATACTCAGGGTCAGGGTCTCCCCGTGACAAGAAGGGCAGACGGAGGCTGGTGTGGTGGCACATTAATGTGAAATCCTAGCACCTTATGAGGCCGAGGCAGGAGGGCTGGGAGTTCACTGTTCTCTTCAACTACGCAACTAATATGAAGACAGGCTCGTTAGCGTTTGTCAACTTAAGCTAGAGTCATCTGGGAAGAGGGATTCTCAATTGAGAAACTGCCTCCATCAGATTGGCTTGTGGGCAAGTCTGTGAGGGGGCCATTTCTTGATTATTGATTGATGTGGCAGGGGCTTGGCGTTTTATCTAATAACTCACTTATTCATTCAGCAGATAACTGTGTGTTCTACCTTTCTGGTCCACTTCATGTCCGACTGCTGCATAGCATGTGATCTGTTTTCCTGATTTTCTTCATTTGGTGTAGTGAGAACTAGGCTTGCAACCATGGTATAGCTTTATTGCTTTTCAGGGCTGGATAATATTTCATCAATATACCACATTTTATTTATTCACTCATTATTTGATGGACATTTATGTTGTTTCCATTCTTGGTTACACACGAGTTATTGTATGAATGTGTGGCTTGGGGGAGTGATTATATGCTCAGGTGTGGAATTTCTGGACTATCTGTATTCAAAATTGTAAGAAACTGCCAATTTTCCAAAGCAGCTGTAGGCTCCAGTACTGGACATCCTCATTAGAAATTGGTTTCTGTCCTTTTTATAGTCATTCTAGTGGGATAGAGTAGCACATGCAATCTTGGCTTACATTTCTCTATTGACTAAGAACATTGAACACTTTTTTTCAGCTGGCCACCGGCAATTTGCATGTTCTTTGGATTATTGCCTTTGTATTACTGAATTCTTTATATATTCTGAATACAATTCCCTTATCTAAGAGTGATTTACAATTACTTTCCATATGACCTTTTCTTTTCTTTTCTTTCTTTCTCTCTCTCTTTCTTTTTCTTCCTTCTTTCTTTCATTCTTTCTTTTTTAAGAATGTCTCTTGAAACTTCAATTTATTTTTTCTTTATGTCACTTTCAATGTATCTAAGAAGGCTTTGCCTATCTTAAGGTCATGAAGATTGACCCATTTTCTTCTAAGACTTTTATAACATTTAGCTTTTGTGTTTAGGTGTTAGGATCCATTCTTAGTTTAAAATTTTAATACATTTCATTTAAAAATTTAAAGACTTGTTTTATTTTTTATTTATGTGTATTTATGTTTATTTATGTGGTGGAGAGGGGACAGATACCAGGGAAGCCAGAAGTCAGAAGAGAGCATCAACTCCCCTGTAGCTGGAGTTACAGATGGTTGTGAACCACAATGTGGGTGCCGGGAACTGAACCCAGGTCCTCTGCAAAAGCAGCCCTCATCAGTTCTCACATAATGTAAGAAAGGGGTTCAGTATCGCTCCTTACGTGGTATCTAATTGCCTGGAATTGGTTGCTGAAAGAAATATTATTTCTCCCTTTTATTGTCTAGCTCCCCTTATCAAACATCAATTGCCCATTAATATTTCCACAACAACCACCTCACTGAATGCGTGTGATACCCCTTCATCATATTCCTTTACATTTGCTGAAAAATGGTATTAGTTTTCATTATTGACCACTCATGTGTCTTTATATAGTGCCTATTCATACTTTCTTGTCCAGTCTTTAAAATAGTTTTTAGTTGAGCTTTTTTAATGCTGAGCCATAGAAGCTGTTAGAGTCTAGATACCAATCTTTCTCAAACTAGGCCTGGCAATGCCAGCACTTGGGAGGCTGAGGCAGGAGGACCCCTGGGCTTCAAGTCCTATCTGGGCAACAGAGAAAGTTCCAGGCTGGGAAGACCGCTCAGAAAGACCCAGTCTCAACATTTATAAAAGACTAGAAGGGCTCATGCTCTAGCTCAGTGGTAGAGTTGTTCCCGGCCTGTGCAAGACCTTAGGTTCAACACCAGCATCACACACACAACTCCCGTGACACAGAGAGACACAGGTGTGTGCACGGTCCACCTCCTACTCACTTCCTTAGTGGTGTCTCTGTAGGCAGAGCTCTGTATTTTGATGAACTCCATTTTGCTTTTTCTTTTATTCTTCTCATTGTCTAGGCCACATCTGAGAAACCTTGGCCTTCCCAAGGATCATGCCCATCATCTAAGGCATTTTTTCCTTCAAGAAAATGTCCCATAGCTCATCCCAGCCTTGTTTGCTAAGTAGGTGTCTCTGTCCATATTGAACTGCTCTGGCCTTTGAACAAAAATCAATGAGCTACTTTGTATTTCTAGACTAACAATTCAGTCCTGGCCATTGGATTTTTCAAGGTAGTACCAATTGCACATTCTCTTGATTTCTGGGTCATTGTTGCAAATTTGGAGATGAAGTAATGAAAGCTCTGTCCTAGTTTAAGAAATTTATTCTGGTCAGGTGGTGGTGGTGAATGCCTTTTATCCCTGCACTCAGGAGGCAGGGGCAGGGGGATCTCTGTGAGTTTGTGGCCAGCCTGGTCTACAGTGCTAGTTCTAGGACAGCCAGGGCTACACAGAGAAACCCTGTCTTGAAAACCCAACGAGAGAGAGAAAGAGAGAGAGAAGGAAGGAAGGAAGGAAGGAAGGAAGGAAGGAAGGAAGGAAGGAAGGAAGGAAGGAAAGAAAGAAAGAAAGAAAGAAAGAGAGAGAGAAAGAGAGAGAGAAAGAAAGAAAGAAAGAAAGAAAGAAAGAAAGAAAGAAAGAAAGAAAGAAAGAAAGAAAGAAAGAAAGAAAGAAAGAAAGAAGGAAATTTATTCTAGATCATTAATATGCGGATCCTTGTCTCTGCCTTTTGAGGTTGGCAAAAAGAAATGCCTGTTGGAAATTGATTTTTTTAAATCTATCCTTCCATTTGGTGAGAAGTGACAAGTTAATAATGCAGTATCCTCTTAATCCTTGAATATGGCAGAATGATAGGTACCTCAGCTTCTTTCGTCAATGGTTTGTAATTTTTAGTGTAAATGTCTTAAATATTTTACTCAAGTTATCTCTAAATATGTTATGCTTTTAAGTTGTTGTAAATGTCAAAATTTTTCTTTTCCAGTTGCTCCCTGCTAGCATGTAAACAGCTCTAAGTTAGATTTGTCTCTGTACATGATCATGTTCTTTGAAAATGCAGTTTCACTTTTTTTCCCAGTGTGAATGCCTTTTCATGACTTTTCTTGTCCTATTAAATGATGACAAGTTCCTGAAATGTAACATTGAATGAACTGATGATGGCAAATGTCATTGCCTTGGTCCCAAATGTTGTGGGAAGGTATTCAGTATTTCACCATAACATGTGATATATGAGATCCAGTTGTTGGGTTTATTTATTTATTTATTTATTTATTTATTTATTTATTTTATGTGCATAAGTGTTTCCTTGCATATATGTCTGTGTAAGGGTGTCAGATCCCCTGGAACTGGAGTTACAGACAGTTGTGAGCTGCCATGTGACTGGGAGGAATTGAACCTGGGTCCTCTGGAAGAGCAACCAGTACTTTTAACTGCTGAGCCATCTCTCCAGCCCGAGATCCAGGTTTCCATAGATTCTGGTTAGCAGCTTGAGTGTGCTTTCTCCCATTCTTAGTTTCTAGAAAGGTTTGTTTTTCTTTTTCTCAAGTATAGGTGTTAAATCTCGCCGGGCGGCGGTGGCGCACGCCTTTAATCCCAGCACTCGGGAGGCAGAGCCAGGCGGATCTCTGTGAGTTCGAGGCCAGCCTGGGCTACCAAGTGAGCTCCAGGAAAGGCGCAAAGCTACGCAGAGAAACCCTGTCTTGAAAAACCAAAAAAAAAAAAAAAAAAAAAATCTTATGAAAACACACGTGCAACTGTGTGGGTTCCCTGTGGCCACTGAGAGCCTTAGTCTGCAAAGATGGCTCAAGTCAGGTTGAATGACAGTCTCTTCCGTCTTGGTGTATCATTGTATCATGTTGTGGATATCTATACACTGTGTGAAAATGTACTGCTGTGATTGGTGTAATAAAAAGCTGAATGGCCAATAGCTAGGTAGGAAGTATAGGCGGGACTTCCAAGCAGAGAGAGAGAGAAGAAAGATGGAGTTGCCAGCCAGACACAGAGAGGAAACAGGAAGAGCAAGACGGCAGAGAGGTAACATCACATGGCAGAACGCAGATTAATATAAATGGGTTAATTTAAGTTATAAGAGCTAGTTGAGATAAGCCTAAGCCAAGGTAATGGCCAAGCTTCCAGAACTAATAATAAGTCTCTGTGTCATTATTTGTGAGCTGGCGGTCCCAACTAGGAAGTACTGCTATCTATAGCATCCAATATGGAGACTCGAATATCCACATAGAACCCGAGGAAGCAGTCTCTCAGAGAGACTCAGAATACAGAGGAGAGGCTCTCTGAAGAGGCCCTGCTGTGCAGCTGAGCACTTGAGCAGCCTGCACTGGGTACAAACTCCTGCCACAAGTGGACACAACTGCAGACAAATTTCAAAAATCTTAGTAAATAAGAAACACAGAGCCAAATACAGAGTAATAGCCAAAGAGATCAGTTCAATAGCCACAACTTGCTTTAGCTTACCACCAACCTTAGCCTCCCCAGAGAGAGCTTCTTCCCGTCTAACCTGTCTTTTTATTGCCTTTCTGTTCTGCTTTCTCATTGGCTCTAAGCCCAGCCACATGACTTCCTCGTCACTGCCTGTCTATACAGAGCTCTAGGTCTCTATGGTTAGTACTGGGATTAAAGGCTCATCACCATACTTGGCTGTGTCCTTGACCACACAGAGACTCTGCCTGCCATGTGATCAGATTAAGGATGTGTGCTACCACCACCTGACTTTTGTTTTATGGCTAGCTGACTTCTGATCTCCAGGCAACTTTATTTACTAACATACAAATAAAATATCACATTTCAGCACAAATAAAATATCACCACACACAACAAATTCCCAGAGCTGGGGCAGGTAAATGCGGCTCCAGAGCCAGTACCCACCAGCATAAGGTTAGGTTCTGATGGAACAGAGTGGGAGAGAGCCAGCTGCCAGCACACCATGTGATAAGCTGAGCCATGTGGTGGTAGCCTAGCAGTTTAAGATTTGACTCACATGGTCAGAGGAGGGTGCCAACCTACAGAAAGTCAGGTCCAGACTGAGAAAACCTCTGAACAGGTTACAGTATGCTTAAAAATATGCTTATATGCTAAAGACAAAAAAGAAAAGAAAAGAAAAGAAAATAGATAGTCATAGAAAATCAATAAATAAATATTTTAAAAATAATAAAGTTTTTAAAGAAAGAGTAAAGTAATATATTTTTAAAAGTCACATAAAGATGGGAAACACACAATAGCTGCTGAGAAACTCTGGGTTATGGAAACTGCTGAATAAAACCAACCTATATACTTTAAGAATGTCTTAACTTCAGAATGGAAGTCAGAAAATATGTTGCATTGGGGGAGAGGTTTTGCCGTTGTTTCCACAGGAAACAAAAAGTTATGGATCTCTTCAGCATTAATGAACATCAGATTTGGTTGAGGGAGACCTCTTAAAAATTTTGGCTATAAACATAAAAAAATAGACAAAAGAAAAACCTCAAGACAGGTGATGTATGTATTGGTCCCTCTACATAGGGACAGCTCTGAGACTGGATGAAACATAACAAATCTTACTGGCTACAGTGTCCTTATGACAGTTTGGTTATACTGGACTTATAAATTTGACAGATGCCTTTTTTTCTGCTCAAACATAGAACAGAAAATCATCTTTAGCTAACTTGTGCACACCACACATTCCATATTTGTGTTAATGCAAATATATATGTTACCATAAAGTTTGTGTTTCCAGAAAAAAGGACCAAACACCAATGAAAACAAGTAGCACAGATGACCCAGCCTCTCAAAATGCCTCTGTTGCAGTTTCCTCAAAATTATGCATTCAGAACAACTTCAAAGCTTCTACCTGAGGTGGTCCAGTCTCCCAGACTACTCTAGCCAAGACTTCAGATAAGCTCTACACTTTCTCATCACACAGAGACTAAACAAAAAATAATACAGTACCTTTAATCCCAGCACTCAGGAAGCAGAGGCAGGTGGATCTCTGTGAGTTTGAGGCCAGCCTGGGCTACAGAGTGAGTTCCAGGACAGCCAGGGCTACACAGAGAAACCCTGTCTCAAAAAAAGAAAAAGAAATGGTAAAATGTATGTGTGTGGGGTGATACTGTAGCAAACTTTCTTGTTAAACTATCTGTTGTAGTACCTCCAGCTCCCCAATAACAACACAGAGACTTATTATTAATTATGAAAGCTTGAACATTAGGTTAGGCTTGTCTCAACTAGCTCTTATAACTTCAATGAACACATTTATATCAATCTATGTTCTGCTATGTCGTGTTACCTCTCACATCTTGCACCTCCTGTTTCCTCTCAGTGTCTGGCTGGAGACTCCACCTTTCCTCTTCACAGAGTTCTCTCTCTGCCCAGAAGTCCTGCCTACACCTCCTGCCTAGCCATTGGCTGTTCAGCTTTTTATTTACACCAGTCACAACAACAGATCTTCACACAGTATACAAATATCCCACAACACTTCCCCTTTTTGTCTAAATAAAAATGAAAGGTTTTAACTCTTAACACAGTAAAACTATATACAATAAGAGCAATTATCAAGTAATAATTACATTTACAATGTCCAGTCCATTTGTATTTGGCAAATTTGGAAAAATTGCTTTTTTATCTATCCTATTTTGATGAGTCTAAAGTTTTATACAGGTGTGTAGACAACTGTGTTTGTACAGGTATGTGTGAATGTATGTGTATGCATTAGGGTGGAGGCCTGAGGATGACATGGGAAGTCCTTCTCTATCACTTTCCACCTTCTTTGTTGAGACAGAATTTCTCAGTCAAACCCAGAGTTCATACATACAGCTAACGTAGCTAGCCAGCTTACTCCCAAGATCTTGTCTCCTTTTCCAGGTGACAGGATTACAGGCTGCGGCCATGCCCACTGGCACTTATGTGCGTGCTAGGGATCCGAAATCCAGCCCTCACAATTGTACTGCGAAACACTTTATCCACTAAGCCATCTCTTTAGCCTCTTGGTTTTTGTTTTTTCAATCTTGTTTTCCAGGGATTTTACCCATGTCTTCATTGCCTAATAGTTTGCCAATGACATCAGAGATTTCACTCAAACATTCTATACTACTAAGACTTCCACATTCGGTAACAGCTCTGTCAGAACCTTATAAACTGAGGGACAAATGAAAAGCCAGGCCGTTTACAGGTCTGCCCCAGCTCTGACTTGCCCTTGGGCTCTCCCATGCTTCCCTGCCCGTCTGCCTCAAGTTCTAGCAAGAGCAAGTGGGCAGCGGAGTCACTCTTCACTTCCTCCTGCATGCGTTTGTTGCCAGGCCCAACTACAACTGCCTCACTGCTGTGTCTCCCTTGTCCCTAGCATGCTCCAACTAGGACTCAGCCTGAGGCTAGCTAAGTCACGGTCTTTCCAGTGCTCTGGCAATGACACCAGTGTCTCCTGGTGTGTGTGTCCCAAGCTCAGCTCAAAGTTGAGTGAGTCCCTCCCCAGAGAAAAGCTTCAAGATTTCAAAAGCTGCCACTGCAGGGAGAATGATGGCCATGGTACCCAAGGTGAGAAAGGTGGAGGGAAGCTGGGCATGTAGGAGGTAGGGGAGGGTAGTGTTGGAGCTCCAGGCTGAAACCACATAGAATCCCACAGTTCTCATCCCAAGCTCAATAGTTTCTCATGAATGAATGTTTCTTAATTTGTTGTAGGCCTTTGGGCATTTCTTTGTTTTCACCAGTTTTAACTTTTGGGCTTGTTTATTTTGTTTCAGAAGAGGGGTTCTCAAGCTCCTCACTCAGCCATTCCAGAAGTTGTCCTGATCCCATCACTGTAGCTATTTTATGCCATGGGCTTTTCCCTTCAAGGCACTGAGTACAAATTTAGTGATTGATTTTCTTACTAAGAAATAATCTCTTTGAGGCCAGCCTGTTCTACAGATCGAGATCCAGGACAGACACCAAAACTACACAGAGAAATCCTGTCTCGAAACAAACAAACAAACAAACCAAGAAAACCAGCCAAACAAAAAACAACAACAAAAAGAAAGAGTCCTTGGGGCTGGAGGATTGGCTTAGTGGTTAAGGGTGTGAACCGATTTTCCAAAGACCAGAGTTGAGTTCCAGCACCAATGTGGAGAGGCTCACAGCCACCTGCAACTCCAGCTTCAGGGGATCTGATGTCCTCTTGTGGCCTCTGCAGGCACTGCACACACACACACACACACACACACACACACACACACACACACACACACACACGGCTTATTCCTTGTTCTGAAGTTTACTTCATCTGATGCTACTGCAGCCATTCCAGGTTTTCTGCTGTTTATTTTACATGGTCTTTCTTTTTCTATTCCGGGAATTTTAACTTATCTGCATCTCTATGCTTAACATGCTGTCTTGCTAATAGTATAATTGGGTCTAGCTTTTTTTTTTTTTTTTTTTTTTTTTTTTTTTTTTTTTTGAGACAGGGGTTCTGTCTCGGGCTGTCCTGTAGGCTCACTCTGTAGTCCACCTATCTCCTGCGTGCTGGGATTAAAGGTGTGCACCTACACTGCTTTGTAGCCCCAAGCGGTTAGCTGCAGCTGGAGCTACTTGCTGCTTAGCATTTTTTTTCCTAATCTATCCTGAGGATTATGCCATTTAATTGGAATGTTCTGTCCATTTACATTTTATGCCAATATAATTATGTTTAAAGCTGCCAACTTCCTTTAATTTTTTTGCTTATGTGTATATGTATGTGTGCACATGTATATATGCGTGTACATGTGTGTGAGTGCTCAAATCCCTGGAGCAGGAGTTACAGGTGGTTATAAGCTGCCTGATGTGAGTGCTGGGAACCAAATTTAGGTCTTTTGCAAAAGCAGTGTATGCTTTTTTTAGTCAGGGTCTCACTATGCTTTTCATATACAATTAATTGCCATGTAACAACTTGGTGGGCTTGCTTTCATGTATTTGTACAGGCATGGTCTTAAAGTAATTGTGTGTAGATGTATGTGTATGTGTAGGTACACACGTGTACATGCATGTTGAGGCCAGACAGTCAGCCTTGGATGTTGTTCCTCTGGAAATTTTTTGTTTTAAATACAGGGTCTCTTTTTTTTTTTTTTTTTTTTTTTTAGTTTTTCGAGACAGGGTTTCTCTGTGTAGCTTTGCGCCTTTCCTGGAACTCACTTGGTAGTCCAGGCTGGCCTCGAACTCACAGGGATCCGCCTGCCTCTGCCTCCCGAGTGCTGGGATTAAAGGCGTGCGCCACCACCGCCCGGCAATACAGGGTCTCTTATTAGCTTGGAGCTTGCCAAGTAGGCTAGTCTGGCCAACCACGAAAGCCCCAAGGGACCTGCCTGTTTCTGCATCCCAGGTGCTTGGGATTACAAATGCAGGCCACCAAGCCCAGCCTTTTTTAAAAAACGTGGGTTCTGGGAATTGAGCTCAGGCCCTTATGTCTGCATGGCAAGAACTTTACTGAGCTGTCACACACCCCAAGTCCCTACCAAGTAGTTCTTGATGTCCCATCAAGCGTTATAACAGCACACTGGACTTAGAGATGTGCTAGCCACATATTAGCCTGCCAGCTTTCAGCACCCAGCTACCTTCAGTAGTTCACATGTGATCTTCTGCTACTGAACTCAGCACCCAAGGCAACAACCACATACCTCTCAAATTTGCCAAATAACGGTTCACAAATGTAGTTTTTCTACAGCCTCTGTCACCAATCCATGTAACTTAGAACTGAATTTGGCGTTCTGCTTGGGCAGCCTTCGTAATGTTTCTTCGAGAAGCATGGTAATGTGTGTCTGGCTGATTTCAATTATCTTTGGAAGAAGTGAATAAAAACAGGAAAACATCTTTAATGCTTACCACACATGGAACATTTCCAGGATCTTTATGCAAGCATGTAAAACTGGGTCTCCACCTCGTATTACCTCTCTCCAGCCTGCAGAACCTCCTTCAGCATTTCCTACAGCACAGCTCAGGGATGACAAGTTCTCTGAGCTTTTCTTTGCAGTCTCTTGTCTTAAATACTTTTTATTTTTGTGTGCACACACACACAAGTGCAGGAGCCTGAGAAGGCCAGAAGAGGGCATCATAGCCCATGGAGCTGGAATTATAGGTGGTAGTGAGCCTGAGCTGGGTGCTGAGAACCAGACTTGGGTCCTCTGCAAGGACACCTGCTGGGCCATTTCTCCGCCCCTGCCTTAACTGCTGAGGTCCATCTTATCTGCATAGAGTTGTGGACTTTCTCTCTTTCATCACCATGCTGGGTTGTCCTATTCTATTGTCCTCTGGTGTGCCTGCACTTTAATGATTTTTCATCCTATGGCTGCTTTCTCTTTTTTTTTTCTTTTTCTTTTTTTTTTTTCTTTTTCTTTTTCAAGACAGGGTTTCTCTGTGTAGATTTGCGCCTTTCCTGGAACTCACTTTGTAGCCCAGGCTGGCCTTGAACTCACAGAGATCCACCTGCCTCTGCCTCTCGAGTGCTGGGATTAAAGGTGTGCGCCACCACCGCCTGGCCTATGGCTGCTTTCTATCACTTGTTTCTTGGCAAAAACTATTATTATCTGGTACCAGGCTTCAAATCCAGGGCCTTGAGCATGCCAGGCAAGTGCTCCATCACTGAGCTATATCTCAACCCTGTTGACAGAAATTTTACTTCACTACTTCAGTGGGGCTTTCTTTATTTCATTGTGCCAAGGAAACTTCTTGGATCTATAGACTTAGATTTTTTTCTATAAAATTTGGAATTTTTCCTGTCACGATTTCTCTAAATATACTGAAGTTTTGTTATTTCTCCCCTCCTCATGTTTTAAGAACATTTGTTGATGTTGTTTGATTGATTTCAGTGTTGGAGTTCAAATCCAGGACCTTGCACATGATAGACAAGAGCTTGGCCACTGAGCTACATCCCTATCAACTCTGTGGTTTGGTTTCAACTGTTTCTACTTCTTTGCCTTCAATTTCATTCAGCTTTTCTTCTACAGTGTTTGATCTGTTGTTAACTGTATCCTGTGAACTTTTTCAAAAATGTTTCATTTTTATTGTGTATATGTACATAAATGCAGGTAATGGCAGAAGCCAGGAAATGGTGTTTGGACCCTCTGGAAATGGAGTAAAAGGTACTTGTGAGCTGCCCCATATGGGTACAAGGAACTGAACTCAGGTCCTCTGCAAGAGCAGCACATGCTTTTAACCAGAGCCATCTCTTCAGCTCCTAGTAAAGGTTTTAAAAAGAACTTTGTAAAGAAACGCTCCACATTCTCACCAGGCCTGGTGTTTGTCCCCCGGATTGGGGCCATTCTAATGGTGTGTGGTGGGGGCTTCATTGTTGGCTGGCAATCTCCTAGCAAAGGGTGTTGAGTATGTCCTCACTTGTCACCTATACGTCTTCTTCACTGACAGCTCAAGTCTTGCCCATTGTGGTGATTTAAAAGGGAATGGCCCCATAGGGAGTGGCAC
>NC_134852.1:110778255-110908255 GCF_049852395.1 Peromyscus maniculatus bairdii
TCCCACAATGAGGCGGGGCCTCACACAAAACCAGAAGCTCTCCACTTCAGCTAAGCTAGCTGGCCAGCAAGCTCTTTTTGCAAGTACCTGCTTCTCCCATCCAGGGCTGCAGTCACAGGTACCGGTGGCACACCTGTCCATTTATACTGGAGGGTCTCATGTTTGCAGAACAAGCCCTCTGTCCAGCCCTCCTCGGGTGCGTTCAAAACAAGCGCTCTACCAGCCCCTTCTCGGGTACGTGCAAGGCCTCCAGTGTGAGTGTTTGTTCCGTCAGCTTTAGCCTCACAAGCCTCCGGGAAGCACATCATTTTCTGAGTGGCAGCAGCAGCACATACAAGATTGTAGTGCATGCGCACACACACACACACACACACACACACACACACACACACACACACACACACACCACCCCACCGAGAGGACTGGGCCTTTCCACTTCCTCCTCCCCCTCCACTAGCCTCCTGCTTCCAATGGACACTGTCCTAAAGCTCAGCCTTCTTTCTTCATTTAAAATGTCAAAGGTTCCAAGTGAACAAAATCAGTCTGATTAGGAGCTGGGTTCCACTGGCTTATTTAGATTTGGCCTCTGCGATTTGAGGCAGTGAGGAAAACCATTCTTGTGTCCCCATAATGAGCATACGAATGATACAATCTTTTGGAAAGATATCTTAAGAATTTCCTCAAGTGTCTACCCTTTGGGGGCTGAAGAAATGGCTCAGAGGTTAAGGTCAGAGCACTGGCTGCTCTTCCAGAGGACCTGGGTTCGCACCCCAGCACCCACAGCTGCTCACAGCCGTCTGTAACTCCTGTTCCAAGGGATCTGATGCCCTCTTCTGAATTCTGCAGGTACTGCACGCACATGCTGCACACACATACATGCAGCAAAACACCCAGTCAATAGAAAAGAATGACTACACATTAAAAAAAAAAGAGCTGCCTAAAACGTTTCCAGGATTTGGTTGTAGGTCTCCCAAAGAGAATGCTGTACTCGGGAAGAGTCTGCAGATCTGGTGTGCTTAGGAGACGTTGAGTCTGCCCAGTAGAAGGCATTTAGGTCCAATATTTCACCATCTGGAAGATGGGAAGGGGATCAGACTTGAGTCTCTGCACAAGCAAGCACTGTGTTAACTGAGCCATCTCCCCAATGGCCACTTAATATTTCTTTATGAATGTACGGATTTGGTTGCTTCTCTCAAAACTTCATGTGGACAAGTCCTGTTTCTGACTTTGTCGGTAACCGTTTTTAAGGCTTGCCAAATGCTCAGCATAGAGACACGAGGGAACTTCTTGATTTTTTTTTTTTTTTTGAGATAGTTCCTTGAACTTGCTATGTAGCTGATAACCTTGAACTTCTGATCATCCTGCCTCTATCTTGCAAGTCTCAGGATTACAGGAATATGCCAGAATGCCGTTTGATGTGGTTCTGAAGACCAAATCTGGGGCTTTGTGCATACTAGCCAAGTACTCTACCAACTGAGACACATCGCCAGCCCCTTCTGAATAAACTCTTAAACCTTAGTGTACCCGAGAAAGAAGCCTTCGAGTTAAGAGTTGACAAAACTAAACCCAGAGAAGATAAACAGCTTTCCTAGAATCAGAGCCAATGAATCAAGGAAGAGTTTTGGAACTCATTCATTCATTCATTCACTCCTTCATTTGTTCCTTCCTTCATTATTTTCTAAGTGTCTGCTATGTTCCAGGCACTGTCCCAGCTTCGGAGACAGAATGATGGACAAGACCGTCTCTGACTTCCTGGGTACTGGGGTAACAACAGCCCATAAGCAGACAACCCAACAGACGCTAACGGCCAGGCTAGAGACAAGTGCTACCAAGAAAGTAGTACTTCCCAGACCCCCCACCCCCATCCCCACAAAAAAATCCCATAACCAGTGAGCACTCAAACCCTGGCTCTTGGCTTCCGAGAGCAAGCCTCTTTTCACTACTCCGCGACATCCACCTGAAGTAAACAAACAAAGCCATAATTTATGAGGCTCCCTCGGCTGCCCATGTGTGCACTTGGTGGAGTTGACACCCCATGCTGTCCTGAAAGAGGGCCAACATCATCAGAAGCAGCAGCTGACGGGCTTGCCTACAGAGCAGGTGTCCAGCACTGGCCAGCCTGGCCTCTGCTGCCTTGAAGCTTTACATCTGGTGCCCAGAGAGAGGAGTGTGTTGGAGTAAGACAGCCATTGAACCAGGGGCGTAGGGAGAGCTGGAGCTGGCTGATTGGGAGAGTGACGGGAACCACAAGGAGACAGGACTCGGGAACAAGCAGGGGAGGCAAAGGGGCTTGAACTGCAGGCGTGACTATTGCCTGAGCACCCCATGCATCCCCGGGGAGGCCGCACCACTGCGGGGGATCTGTTTAGTTCTGGTCAATCATGGCATCCTCTGATGTCTGTGCTGGCAGAAACGGACTGGGCACTGAGACCGTGAGCTTCCCTCTGCACTGTCCAGGTAGAGCAAGTGTTTTCTATACACACAGAACGGCACACACCTAGAAGGCAGGAGAGCTGATGGATTAGAGGGAGCCATGGATCACAACTGGAAACTATCCCGAGGACACCCACTCAGACACTGGGCCCACTAGCACTCGCATTTTGTTATGACATCAGTGTTGAGGCTGAATGTTATTTTGTAATATAAAGTAGACATCTGAATAAAACTGAATTGGGAAAAAATTAATGAGGTATGACAACTCATTTTTCTTACAGTGGTAAGATTAATGGCCCACGCATTGCTCTAAAAATACTAACAGCACTTGTTGACCAACCACTGGGAACATTTCTCT
This sequence comes from Peromyscus maniculatus bairdii, assembly GCF_049852395.1. Classification (NCBI taxonomy): domain Eukaryota; kingdom Metazoa; phylum Chordata; class Mammalia; order Rodentia; family Cricetidae; genus Peromyscus; species Peromyscus maniculatus. Next base: position 110,781,047 of record NC_134852.1, read on the forward strand.
CCAGTCCACAGTCACCTTTAGGTAGCTATTAGCTTAGCATAGTTGGTGAGCACTGAAGACTCACAAAGGTCTCTGCAGTCACACTGAGGCTAGGAATGCAGCTCTGGTTGTAGCACGCTTCCGTGGCATGCGCGAAGCCCTGGGTTCAATCCCTAGCACCACATACATTGGCAGTGGTGGGCACATCATAGCACCTGGAAGGTAGAGGCAGGAGGTTCTAAGTTCAAAGTCACCCTTGACTACCTAGTGAATAGCCTGGGATACAGGAGACCCTGTTTGGAAGTAATTCACAGTGGTGGTAAATGGGCACCGAGCTTCATCCAATCAGTGGAGCTCTTGAAGGCCAAATCTCTGTAAAACCACAAAGTGTCCATCTCTAGGTGCTCTACTGCTTCTAAAGTGTGGGGCCTGGGAACCCACCTAATAATATGAACTTGGCTATGTGCCAAGTTAGGATGTGGAAGTAATATGCAGTTCCCAAGTTTTAGGGGTGAACTTTGGGATTCATGGCAAAGACAGCCCTTATTGCTTGAGAAACACTCTCTCATGGTACTGTCCCAAGTCGGGTGACTGTTCGGTGGATGGCTGACATGAGCACCCAAGTCCGACGTGCTAGGGAGAACCGGCACCAAGAATGCACAACACGAGGACACTCAGCCTGCCTCTCAGCTCCAGGCCCCGCGCTCCCAGCCCTGCCATATCCTAGCTGGGCAGCCTCTGGACTTCTTAATTCATGAAACTGGGCTGGCCATACTTCATAAAACTGCTATCAAGTTTACAGAAGCACCTAGCCATCCAGCAGGTTATGGCAAACATGACTCGGGCTGGGCCTAGTTGACCAGTCTGTGAGTATGGGTCACTCTGGCCCCAAGAATTCCAGAATGCTGCTGTCATTGCAGGTTGAACTCAGAGTGTGTGCATGTGCGTCAGAGAAGGGCCTCTGTGAGTCCAGAGAGGAACTGTGGAACCAATCCCATCTCCATGCTTTAACCAGGACCATGGCTCAGGCAGGAGCCAAAGGATTTCCAAGCAGGAGGTGACCCGACAGAGGCCAATCACCCACACTGAAGTCACTCCAAATGCTCTCCTGTCCCGTGTTTCCAGTGGGATCAAGAGAGTCATCTGTTGAAAACAGAACAAAATCCAACTTCAAATTCTTTCCCTCGGCTTGCTCTCTCAAGCTGCAGTTGCAGCTTGGCTCTGGCTTCTTACTCTAGCTCACAGCTCTCTTCAGGCCATTAAAGGTGATTTTTCTAATGTACGGATCTGACACATTAAAATTCTTCGCATAGTGCAAAGTCTAAACGATTTAGTGAAGACCCCGATTATGTGGCGTCATAACCCACTGCTCTGCCTCTCCAAGTCACTCGGAAAGAGCAGCACTGTGCTCTCACATCCCTGCTCCTCCTACCACATCCCTGCACCTCCCGCCACATCCCTGAACCTTCTGCCACATCCCTGCTCCTCCCACATCCTGCTGCCACATCCCTGCTCCTCCCACATCCTGCTGCCACATCCCTGCTCCTCCCGCCACATCCCTGCTGTCACATCCCTGCTCCTCCCGCCACATCCTGCTGTCACATCCCTGCTCCTCCCGCCACATCCCTGCACTTCCCACCACACCCCTGCTCCTCCCGCCACACCCCTGCTCCTCCCGCCATGTGCTCTTTCCTGCCTGGCAAGCTCCAGTCTGCTCAAGATGTCAGCTTCAGCACTGCATCCCGGATCTCTCCCCTAATCCCTCAGGCAGGCACATTAGAAACAGTTCAGGCTTCAAGTCGGAAGCCCAGGGTTCACCTTTGGCCCTTCTTCCAGGCCAGCCAGAATATCAGCCAAAGGAAAAGGCCTCTTCCTCCAGCCCACGGTGCGGTTTTCCAGGTAGGGGATAGATCCCGGGGATTACAGCCAAAAGGCTGGGGGTGTCCTCTCCACCTCGACCAGCAATTTCAAAGGAGTCATTTCTTTTGTTGCTTGTGTGGAGTCGGCGTCCACACAGGTTTGCTAAGTGTAGACATGCAAAGACACTGGGTTTGTCTAGCTGTTCACTTAAAATCCATTATTAAAAATAAGAGCCTCACTTCTACTTATTTGCAAATACTTTAAACCTGGAGTGTGTGTTGGGTGTGCATGTGTCGGCATGTCTGTGTGTATCGGTACAAGTAAACATGTGAGAGCACACATGTGGAGGCCCTCAGGAGATGCCAGGTGTTTTGATCATACTCCACGTTAACTTACTGAATCAGGGTCTTTTGACTGAACCCAGAGGTCACTGATTGACTGGTATCCTGTCTCTGCCTCTTGTTAGGTGGAGACAGAATAAGGTAAGGTCCTATGAGTGAGTGCAGACTCTACCTACGAGGGACAGAGGAAGCATTACAAGCAGGCATTATGGTCTGAGAGTTTATTTGCTTTCTGAGCATCCCACCCCAGACAGACTAAAACAGCACTCTATTGGTGTCATGCTATTTGGAGCATCTTCACACACCTTCAAGGAGGTGCCCCGCAAGTCATGGACTTTGTTGTTTTGCGTGTGTAGACATGCAGGTGCTTGTGTGTGGAAGCCTGAGGCTGTAGTCACTGTAATTTTCTTTATCTTCTACTTTATTTACTGAGGTGGGTCTCCAGCTAGCCAACCAGCCCTAGGGAACCCTGACTCTGCCTCCCAACTGCTGGGATTACAGGCAGGCCAGTATGCCCGCCTGGCCTGTACTTGGGTGTGGGGATCTGAACCAGTCCTCAAACATGGATGGCAAGTGCTTTACCCACTGAGCCCCAGCCCAAGGCTCTGATCCTTTAAATGGAGACTGTCACTATAGACTCAGCCACTTGCGGTCATGAGCAACAGCTATCCCTGAGTCACTTTCCACCTATGAGGCCGTGGCATGGGTTACATGGGGCAAAAACACCCGATTGCCTCTGTTACTCTTTTTTTTTTTTTTGAAACAGGGTTTCTCTGTGTAGTTTTTGTGCCTGTCCTGGAACTCCCTCTGTAGACCAGGCTGGCCTCAAACTCACAAGAGATCCACCTGGCTCTGCCTCCCAAGTGCTGGGATTAAAGGTGAGCGCTACTGCCACCCGGCTTGCTACTCTTATAAAAGGTTGTGTCAAAAGCAAGGCCAGGGCCAGGCGGTGGTGGCGCAGCATGCCTTTAATCCCAGCACTCGGGAGGCAGAGCCAGGCGGATCTTTATGAGTTCGAGGCCAGCCTGGTCTCCAAAGTGAGTTCCAGGAAAGGCACAAAGCTACATAGAGAAACCCTGTCTCAAAGAAAAAAAAAAAAAAAAAAACAAGGCCAAAAACTGAATGAACTTTTCGAGGCAAACAGTATTCTCAACTTCAACTGAAACCAAGCATGGATTCCTTAGAAAGCTGAATTTACAGGAGTTTCTTGGTGACCTAAATGACTGGAAAACTTTATTTTTGTCTAAACCTCTTCTAAATTCTTCTTAACATTTATTGGTCTACTTATCTAACTTTGCAAGTTAGTAAGTATGGTATAAAAAAAAAAAAAAAAAAAACCTGGCTGTTTGTTTATAGGTTCAAGAGCACCTGGCAGGGAGGCTGCAGAGGACTGGGGTCTCGGATGAGGGGCTGGGAAACACTGAGACGGGCTTCAGACGAGCATACAGGATCCAAGTCCTCTCACTTATTAAAATGAGCATCTCAGTTGGGCTGGTGAGACGGCTCAGTGATTAAGCGCACTGGCTGCTCTTCCTGAGGATTTGGATTCCATTCCCAGCATCTACATGGTGGCTCACAACCACATGTAACTCCAGTTCTGAGGACCTGACACCCTCTTCTGATCTCTATAGACACCAGGCACACACATGGTCAGATGTACATGCAATAACACACACACACACACACACACACACACACACACACACACACACACACACACACACACACGAGCATCAGCCATCATTGGACAGTATGGATTGATAAACTAACATATAGCCAACACGTGATACTGCATGAGGTTAAGACTAGGCAATGGAGTCCAACTGTCATGATGTACATATCCTGTCTCTGCTATTTCTGAATTCTGTGATCTTGAGCAAACTGCTTCAGTTTCCTCCTGCAAAAATGGGAATAAAAGTGCCTATGGACTAGAGACAAAGCTCAGCTAGTAGAATGCTTGCCTAGTACGCACAAAACTCTGGGTTCCATCCCAGTACCACATAGACTGGCTGCAATGGTTTTATGTCCACAGTCCCATCACTCAGGAGGTGGAGCGGATCAGTTTAATGTCATCATTGGCTAAACAGTGAATTTGAGGCCAGCCTGGGACACAGGAGACAGTGCCTCCAAATCTAAAAAATAAGTACTTTTTTTTAAAGTGCCCATCTCGAGGTTGTTAGTTAATATATATAATGCATGCAACGGTGTTTGGTACACAGTAGGTGCTCAAAAATGAGCTCTTCTCCTAATTTCGTGTGTCAAAATATGAGGAACTATCTCCCTGACGGTTTGCAGCAAGGTTGTGCATTTTCAATAAAGAAGCTGAAGCCGGGGCAGAACCTGGCCTACGGTCAATGCTGAACCAAGGCCCTTCAGCTTTAAGGCTGTGTCTCCATCGGAGCACCCTGCTAATCCAGGACGCCAAAACTGTTGGGCCTACATAATCAAGTTGAACCTACAGAGAACCACTGTACAAACTGCTCAAAACTTGTCCATAAGTCTCCAGTCTCGGGGTGGGCAGGAAGTGTGTTCAACACCGCCACTCATGCTCCCCTTACACAGACTATACAGTGTGTTGTCGAATGAAGTTCCGGCAGCTGAGAGAACCCACTCAGTTGGTAACCCTTCCCTGGTGGTTTCCCAAATCCTTTGATGCTCTTTGCAGGGAACTAGGAAACTGCCCACTGTGCTCACTCAGGCTCTGCTCAGCTAAGTTCTTGCCTACCACTCATCTGAGGACTGTCTGTCACTGTAATGCACACAGTGAGTGCGTATACAACTGCTCTCCAAAACGACAGCTTCCAGGCTCTTACAAACGCCAGAGCCTCTTGTCCAGGACCAGGGTGACTACCATTCAAACGCTTGGGGCTTTGCATGCGAAGGATCCGAAGCAGACACCAGACAAAGCAGTTTTTCCATCCTTTAAACGCAGTCCAGGAAAAGACATGCCACATGGAAGAAGAACTCTGAGAAGGCCCGAGAGACCAGAGGAAAAGCTGAAGACCGGCTAGCCACAGAGAACGCTGAGCCTTAAAAAAGGAGGTGGCAGGAGCCAAGGAAACGAGGAGCCTGGCAAGATGGAGAGAAAAATAAGAGGAGGAGGGGAGTGTGGCCACTTAGGCTTGAAATGGAAGGGCAATTCTGGAGACACGGTGGGTTCTGATCCAATGGAAAATTAAACCAGAAGCCCTACCAAGCTTCTCGCTAAGGAGCCTGGGTGGTCATCTGTGGGTGGCCACACTTCAGGACACACACACAAAAACTGGACAGAGACACAAGAGGGGAGAAGTGTCATGCAGGGGAGTGGCGAGAGCCGGTCCCAACTGCAGTTATTGGGTACAATGTGCCCTTCAGAGAGGGCACGGTGACAGCATGGGCTGCTGTACAGAGCTGCCAGGGTACTAACTCAGGGAGCGAGGCTGCCTTCTCACCACAGAACCAGGCAGCCCCTGCAGGCTTCAGGGTGGTAGACGCTGCAGTATACAGCATACTGAGATCCCGGAACCAATGAAAGGAGAGACAGGTTTACCAAAGCGAGTCTGACACTGAGTGCGTTCCTGGCAGATCCGTTATTAGGCGCTCCTTCCACCCTACCCTGTCCTCAAGAAACAATTTGTTTCCTTATAAGGCTCCTCTTCGGCTCCCTGTATAACAAGAACTGTCTTCTTAAAGGAACAAAGCTAGGAGAGAGGACCTGTCACGCCCCCATCCCTCTCTGTGTGTTGTAAGTAGCTGAGGCCTCGATCATTGAGGGTGTCAAGGAACTACCAGCTTTTGAAACCACTTCTTAAAAACCGATCCTGCTACAGAAAGCCAGGCTGCAGAGGAAGGTCTGGGGAACAAGGCCACTGTCTATGGCAGCTGCCAGAATGAAGCAGTTGGAGCTCTGAGTTTCTGAAATCCCATCAGCTCTCTCCCACTAGACCTCAGACACAGCGTGCACTTACAGACAGATGCACTCTCACGGCATACAGAACACAGGACACACAGACTGTCACTCCTCACAGAGAACTGGCTTCTAATGAGATTTAAAAAACCCCTCTCAACATTTTTCAGTTGGTCTCCATTATCTATGAGTAAAATCCAAACTACTTACTGGTACCCCAACTTCACATCTCAATGTCTTTCCCCGTTTTAAAAAGTTTACAGTCTGGGGCTGGAGACATGGCTCAGTGGTTAAGAGCACTTGCTGTTCTTGCAGAAGACACAGGTTTCATTTCCAATACCCAAATGACAGCTCAGGGACGCCTTCTTCTGGCCTCCAGGGGCACCAGGAGCATACATGATGCATATACACTCATACATGCAGGCAAAACACTAATACACATAAGAAAAAAAATATAATTCTACACTTGATCTTAGCCAAAAGACTGAGAAGCGATTAAAATATATAATTCTACAATCGACTCCTTAACCCCCAAAGCCATGCTCTTCCGCCTGGGAGACCCTTCACACTCTCCTTTCTTGGTAAGCTCATCCATGTCCTTCAAAGACCTGTGTGGCCTCTTCCTCCAGAGGCTAACTTTGAGACCCACCTTGGTGAGAGCGCTGGGAGACCCCACTTATCTCTCACTGTACTCACAGTCCTGCAACTCCACTTTATTGTCTCGTCTCCACCAGCTCCTGAAGACAAGACACATTCTAGTTCCCCTTGTGTCCTCTCGTGTTCCGGCCAGACCTGGCATATGTTAGACATAATAAATGTTTTAATGAATAGTGAATGCTGCCATCCATAAACCTTTCTTTTCATAAAAAAGAGAATTCTGCTCTTTAAAAGCTGTCATAAAACAGGATAACCATCTTCACCTGTTGATCAGATGTTCTGCCAGGAGGCCTCTGAGAGGACGCATTTGGGTCGTGCACTGGGTAACAGTTGAAGAAGCTGGTTGCTGCCTGAATCCGCCATGGGGAGAAGCAGCACCCAGTGCCTGCCGCTGTGGACCACATTCAGGCTACAGTTATCAGTTCAGCTTAGCACGCCGAGTGGCTCATTTTAGTTCAACTTCGTTAAGGAACCCGAGGCTCAGAAATTTGCCCAGCGTCACCCAGCCAGCAAGGGATGAAGCCAGAGCAATACAGAATGCAAGATCGGGACGATTCTCCTCTTAATAAACTGAAAAACAAGGCTGGCTGAGGCAAGAGTTAGTTCCCAGAGGACTGAAAAGGAGGTGACGACAGCAGCTACCTGTGCAGTTCAGACTGGGGGTGCAGCACGTTTAGCAACACAAACCCCAACCCAGCCGGGTCCTGGCCAGCGTTCAGGTGACACACACCCAGCCACCAGGCTGCCCAGGAACAGACTCAGCAGACACTCAGTTTGAAGGACGGTTTCAAAACAGCACCTCAGATTTATTTAACTCGGGGTTGAGTACGATATAGAATGGGGAGAAAGTGCAACCAGTCGATGCTTGCCCAGCTTTGCAGGAGCTCAGAGCTCAGGTGGTGTTGGGTCCAGGGGTCAGAGACTCGCGTTCTCCCTTCGGAGTGCAACCGCGACCTGCAGCACAGCCCCAGTCCACATTCCGATTTATTAGGAAACCCATCATAATCACATTTCTTTAACGACTGGATTGTTGCCTTGTACTTTTCCATTTCCATTTAGAAAAATGGCTACAGGCAATGACAAAAATAACCACTTAAAATAAGGGATTCTTCTCCAGAAGGGTTTTGTCAAGCTTAAGTCCAGGCATTACACTCTTTCCACTTTCAAAAAAAAAAGGTTTGGAGCGCACCAACCTTTACTCAGTTTGATGTGCAAAGCTTCGGCCCCGAGCCTTCCACAGAAGGCCAGGACTCATCTCCCAAGCTGCTGGTCTTAATCAAGCCTGTGATTGGTTGCTAAAACAGCTGTGTCAATGCCAAGGTCAGCCCCAAGCCTGACCTTCAACAGTAGGCAGCTGCTTCCATCTCTCATGACACAAGCCAGGCCTCAGTGGAGGGGTCGGGTCAGACACCCCTCATCCTCCGAGAGTGAATCAGGGCGCATCACGTCTGTGCTCCCTTCCCCCAGTCAGTGTGCAAAGCCACTGCCACACAACCTAGATGGCTCTCACCTCCTGCCCAGCCATAATGGAGGGTGCTTGACAGTTATTGTCAGAACAGACAAAAGTACAAAAGCAAATGTTTTAATTACTGTCTAGATCTATAACCAGTCAGCCCCGCCCCCCATCTCTTCCTGGGGAGCCTGTACTGCTGGGCAAATGGAGGGCTTGGAAAATACAGAGGAGCAACATCTGTGTAGAAATGTGTACCTTCAGATCCCCATCCCTTCCAGGAATAGGCAACTACCATTTCTCTTCGGGTTTATCTCACTGCATTGGTTCTATTCTCTAGGTACGAGAATGGAACATTTGAGAGAAAGAAACCATGAACATGGGAGTAGACTGGATGCCCTCTGTTGGCAACATGGCAGCTCTCCCAGTGCCTGCCATGCTGACTCTTGGTCATTTCTGGTGAGGCTGGGTACATCAGTACATTTTTATTTGTGCTCTGTCCTAACCACTGAGTATGAGCCGAGTTCTGGAGAGCTTCTGTGGAAGGAATGGACACTACACACTGGCCTGGCCTGGAGCTGAGTGTCACTTACTCTATGACGGAGACAGCTTCAGCTTTTTTGTCTGACTAAGATTTACAAAAAAACAGATTTGTGGGGTCAGGGGACAGAGTGTGGCAGTAGAGAGGAAAGGGAGAAGTGGTGAACACATCCAGTAGAATCCATAAAATACAACCATTGTCACACAAGTTCACAGAATACAGAGGACCAGAAGAGGAACATGGATGGTACAGGGTGAGGGGGGCCCAGCAGGTAATTCTCAAATGAATTCTCCTAGGCAGGCCAAAGATTGTGCTTTATAAACTCATTACAATGTAACAGCTTTTCAAATATCGTTTGCCTCCTGCTTCTAGATGACTCCCTTTTGGTTGCAAGAACCAGAACTAGTTCACGTGTCCCGTGACGGCAGAGCAGCGCTTTGAGACAGGCTTTGAGGCAGGGAGCTAGGCGAACGAACTTACACAGTAAGTAACAGGCTCTACTTGCCGGGCTTCTCCCCTGACCAGGGACAGCAGTTACTTCTTCTGGAAGAAGCCAGTAATGGACACTTGTCTGTTGGCTTTGCCCAGAGCAGCTGTCCCTTTCCTGGGGCCCTTCCGCTCATCTTTTGGCTCCTTTTTCACAGCGGTGGCAGGGGGTCTGTGTACTGAGGTCGTCTTCATCTTACTCTCCTCTTCACTGTCCGTGCACGACTCACTCTCGTAGACTTTCTCAGTCACTGGAGTAAGGAAAAAACAGAGACAGGATGGCTTGAGTCATTTACCAAAGGGAAAGTTGTCCCGCGCATCAGGTCCTGAGTTTTTTCTTCCTGGGAGAACACATCTAGCCTCAGCTAGAAAATACCTGCGGTCACATGGCCTGTAGGTGGGGTGGAGAATACCCCACTCCTTCACAGCTAAGTCTCCATGTCATCGATAGGACTCTACCATCTAACTGACCCAACCTGCTGCTTGGGTCCTTGTCCACACTGGCTAACTTCCTGAGCTCTACATATGTGCTGTCTGTATCTCAAACACCTATCCTAACTCCATGCTCTGACTGGCTTCCTGAGTCATATTTCCATGACCACACACTTGCCCATTTCCAACACTCACTTTCCTAGTTCTTCATCTAGTCTACCAGAGCTCTCACTCCGCCTAGCCACTCTCCCACCATGGATGCTTCTAGCTTGCTCCATCCTGGTATCAACCACTGCTCTCATCTAAAGCCACGGTTTGTTACTCAACTACTCAGTTCTTGAAACTGAATGACTACTAATGAACTCAAGATTTGAGTCTACATCATGAAAAAAACTTTCCCAAACAAACCATTCTAGATGATACATTTGAAAGTTTTAAGACAATGATAAAATAAGCAAAGTGACCGGTTTTCTTACTCCCTATGAGCCAAAGGCATACTTAGCCTTTTCCTCCACCATTAAAACGGGCTGGAGAGAGAGTTCAGTGGCTAGAGGCACCTGCTGCTCTTGCAGAAGACCCAAATTCAGTTCCCAGAACCCACATGGCAGTTCACAACTGCTCTCTTCTGATCTCCTTGGGCACCCGGCATACATGTGATGATGCACATACATGCATGCCCTATTCACATGAAAAACTAAAACTCCCCAAACTCCTCCCGAAGGAAACCTGGAAAGAACTATGCCAGTGAGTAGTCAACAGCCCCAGTGTGCACACTCGGAAGCAGCGGCTTCCAGTCATGCTTTCCAAAGCAGATGGAGACATTCTCTAATCCCACTGCGTCACATGCAGTAGCCACAGGTCAAATACAGTGTCACCTCCCTAGGATGAGAACTAAAGCAGAAACATCTGGATCCTTTTTCAGCCTTTCTGGATACAGCAAGTGATGGAGAAAGAGTGAAGGGAAACATCTCCCCACTGAAAAAGTAACGTCATACACATAAAGTGCTTGAAGCATAAGTCACAGGCATATTTCCCCCATCAAAGAACAGAGGTGGTTTCACACTCTGATTCACTGGTAATTCCTTCTAATTAAAATAGACTAGCTAAACTGTTTCAGAGGTTCAGGCGTGGGGATTCAACCATCTGTGTCTAAAGCCTGGGCTGTCCCACTGTGGACATGCACTGGATCACCTAGGGAGCTAGCTCATGGGAACACTGCTGGGTTCTAGCTCCAAAGTTCCATGCTCAGCAGCAGGTCTGTGGTGGAACCTGAGAACTTGTTTTTAAACACATTCCCAAACAACACAAACATTGCTGGTCTGGGTGACACTTGATGAATCAATGTTCCCCTCTCCATGAAAATGAGGAGCACACTAACCCTCAGTATATATGGATGGACCTGGCAGTCTTTGGCAAACACTTAGCAATGTTTTTTCTTCTTCATGGTGTACTCTGTTGGAGGTCTGGCTACTGCTTCACCCATAGCCACTTAATCCCAATAGGGCTACAGAACACCTAAGATCTTCTCTAGGAGATTTTATGATTTGTCTTTACTTTCAAGAACCAAGAACCCACTTTGATGACTCCTTCCCACTTAGAGGACCAAGGACACTGACAGACCTTTAATCCCAGCCCTTGGGAGGCAGAGGAAGGTAGAGCTCTGTGAGTTCAAGGCCAGCCTGGTCTACAAAGAGAGTTCCAAGACTGCCAAGGCTACACAGAGAAACTCTGTCTCGAAAATGGAAGGAAGGAAGGAAGGAAGGAAGGAAGGAAGGAAGGAAGGAAGGAAGGAAGGAAGGAAGGAAGGAAGGAAGGAAGGAAGGAAGAGAAATAAAAGAAAGAAAGAAAACGAAGACTAGAGGACTTGGACTCTCTTTGTAATCTAATTAGAAACTCAGCATCTCAGTCAGGTGTGGGGGCAAACACCTGAAATCTGTGCCCTTGGAGACTGGCAAGAGAACCCTGATGAGATCAGCCTAGTTATGTAGTAAGACCATGCCTACAAAGGAAGAAAGGAAAAGAAAAGAAAAATGCACAAGAATTTCAATTTTAGCAAGACTTTCGGGTACTTCACGTAGCCAGCAATATTAGAGAAATGTGTCAGTTTTTTGATTAGACACTGAAACATTGGCATGGCACACCTACAGTCCAGCAAGCACAATCCCAGAACACCCTCCACTCCCAACATGCACTATGCTACATGTGTCCTACAACTCAATTCATGAACACAATTATGACCTGTTATTTATTTCTGTTAAGAAGCTCTGAAGAGCCGTCTGTAGAAAGGAAATGGCTTCAGTTGGTAGTACGCTCCTGTTACGTCGGGAGCTGTATTCCCCACACAATGGCAGCATGTCGACAGCACCATACTTCAGGATCAATTCCTCGCTATTTCCTTACTTCCTGGTGAAATCACTGGCTGTCTCAGAGCTGACGTCATGTGGTACACTGCTTGGAAAGTTAAAAACCAGCCAGGCCATCCAACCAAATGTCTTAAGCTGACACTTGATGTACCAAAATTTAAAAGGTCGATTCTATAGTCCAAGCTGTTGCTGCTTCAAACTGCAGGACAGAGGAGATTTGAACTTCAAACCACAGCACTTTTATGTCCGCTGAACATGCCACTTTCCTTGGCTGCCATTCCAAAAAGTCTGTGTGGACAACACTCCATTCAGCTTCTCTGATCCTAGAGACCCATTCCTTGATCAGAAATTCACCCCAACCTAGCTTAGGGCCAACTCCATAGTTCTGCTACAAACCCACAGGAACCACCAGACTCTAGCAGGGCGGGGCGAGCCCGTGCTAGGACAACTGGCACAGCCAGGGGAGTGAGGAAAGCGCAGCCCTGGTTGGTAACCAGAGCCAAGACCCATTAGGTTGCACTTGGACTAAAAACCGTATAAAAAGGTGCTATGTGAGCGGCTCTCACTGCTGCCTCCAAGGCTGTTAATAGTCCCGTGTGGAGAAGGGCCGGACACAAGCCCACACTGCTCAAACCCCAGGGCTTTGTTCTGAACAAATCAAGAAATAATTAGCCACAGAGTCCTGATGAACTCTCCTAGAGAGTAAAGTAAAGATATCCTTTACTTTCTTCTTTTAGAGTAAAGGGGGGAGAAAAAACTGGCACTGATGCTTTTGTCTCCAAATTAAAAAATTCAATTTATACCACACACACACACACACACACACACACACACACACACACACACACACACATCACCTCTAATGGCTAAAGCATTCTGATTATATTTAAATGCTAAAAGCAAAAAATAAAACGAGACAAAAATATCATAAAAGCATACCAAAGTCCAGAACACACAGATTCTCAAGAAGAGAGGGTGCCATATGTATAGAATGTCACTCCCCTTAGCTGGGCAGCAATGGTGGCGCACACCTTTAATCCCAGAACTCGGGAGGCAGAGGCAGGCGGATCTCTGAGTTTGAGGGCAGCCTGGTCTACAGACTGAGTTCCAGGACAGCCAAACTACTCGGAAAAACTATCTCAGAGAATAAAGAAAGAAACAAACAAACAAATAAGAATGTTACTCCTCAATTATATGATAAAGTAACAGGCCTGTCAGAAGAATAGGAGGTGGGGATAACAAGAGAGGGCCTGCAACCAATACAATGTCTCCAGGAGCTTTATGAGCACCTGCTGAGGAGGAGCTGATTCTTCAGAGCCAATCAATCTTTTAAAGACAAAAATTTGAACAAGAAAATAGAAATCAAAAAGGGCAGGGCAGCTGGGCATTGGTGGCCACACCTTTAATCCCAACACTCAGGAGGCAGAGGCAGGAGGGTCTCTGAGTTCAAGGCCAGCCTGGTCTACAGAGTGAGTTCCAGGACAGCCAAGGCTAAACAGGAAAGAAAAGGAAGGAAGGGAGGAAGGAAGGGAGGGCAGGCGGGCAGGCATTAAAAACTTCTCTAGAAAAGCCACTTTGTGGCAGGTGCCATAAGAAAAGAGAAGGAATTATTCATTGCTAGAGGATGGTCTTTCTGTGAATATGTGTTGCTCTCACTGGTTGATAAATAAAGGTGTTTTGGCCACTAGCCAGGCAGAATGAGGTTAGAAGGTACATTCACACTAAAGACAGAGATGAAAAAGTCTGAGTCCAGGAGATGCTGAGAGCCACCCAAGAAGCAAGATGTGAAAGAACTGGTAAGTCACAGACCACGTGGCAATACACAGATTAATAGAAATGGATTAATTTAAATGTAAGAGCTAGCTAGTAATATGCCTGAGCCATCGGCCAAACATTTATAATTAATAAAAGTCTCTGAGTATTTATTCGGGAACCAGAGGGTGGGAGAGATCCATCCATTCACAATCCATGCTTCTACCAGCCAGAGCTTTACCAGCCTAAACCCACAACTGCTCCAGATACAAGAGCATGGTGTTGGATCTGAGCATCTCCACAGGCTTTGGACCTGAGCCTGACCTGGCACAAACTGGAAACACACAGGAAGCAGGGAGGTCAAGTCACGCTCTTCTAAGGATGAACGGCACTGGACACCAGAGACTTAACTCTCTCCAGGTCTAATCATCTGTGGGAAGCCTCCTTTCCACTACTGAGATGTTAACACAATCAGTCTTTAAAACACAAGTGTTTCTCAATGTGGGAGACAGTAGCTTCCAAGCACCTCATCTGAATCTTCATGAAGACCCTACCAGGAGGCAAAAGAGGTATCTCTAGATAGCTCTCTTCAAATTCATGGCTCAAGGAAATCCTCAAGCAGGAGGACGTGACTCGGAGGCCACACTCCCAGAGCTTCATTTCATGGCACAGGAGCAGCAGCACCACATGGGCTAAGCCCATGTGCGCTCACCCCGACAGCCTGCTCTGCCCGGGACCCGAGTGCCTCCCTAAAGAAAGGACTCAAGCCTGACACCAAACATTTGCCTTACCCATGCAGCCCTCTTCATCCACAAAGGTTTTAGATTTCAGGACACGCTTCCGTTTTCTTTTGTTTTCTCCACTTGAACTCTAGAAGATCAGAGAGTAACAATATTACGTTGACCAGTGAAGCTCTAGAAAAAATAACAGAAGATGTTAAATGTACAAAACCCACCTCCTACCATGCCATTCTGATAAAAGGTAGAACAAGCAACTCTATACTGCAGAGGCACGTAATGCTTACTGTATGCACAGGCCTGGCGTCTTCCTGTTTACACACAGAGAAGCAATATGCTTAGGAAAGATTTGAGTTCTTGGTGAAAAAGACATACAGATTATGGACCTTAGTGGAAGAGAGAGACAAGGAAGTATACCACTGCAATATGCTGTCTAAGGACATTCCAGGAGAGCTGGGGTAGATGCCCCCAGAGCAGACCAGGGGCTCTCAGTGTGCACCCTTGCAGGAGATCCTTGCAGGCTCAGCCTTGGCATTTGAACACCATACCTAACTAGTCGAGCCAGAAGCATGCCTGACTATCATCAGTTCGCTCTCATCTCCACTGTCTCTCATCCCATTTCTTTGGCTACACCAGTACGAGACTTACACTAACCTTCTGAGACTGAGTTCAAGAAAACTGGTGGCTACAAAGAAAGGAGGCTTGTCAGCACCATCCTCTGCACACTTCACCATCCACTATGTCTACTGATAAAGTGGATGCAGACAAGCCACAGTAAAGAGCGTTCAAAACCGAGTGCTGCTGTTTGCTGTGGTTTTTCTCATCTAGTCCTTTCCCTAAGAACAAATTTGAGTTTTGTTTCCTTTTATCTTTCACAATTTGCCCTGGTGGAGGCAGGGCCTCCTTTTGCACATTTCCAACTGGAGCTGGGTAGCACAGCAGCCCTCATGGTGATGGTCACCCAGAGATAGCCCTGCAAGCTTCCTAAGGCAATGTCTCCCCTCAGTTAAGAAGAGAATCGTATCCATCTGGCCAATCTGAGGGGAAGCGTGATGAAACATGAGCCGGCTACCGGCACTGGAGAAGCACAGAGAAGAGGACATGATTCCATGGTGACTGCAAAGTCTCGCGAGAGAAGACACACAGAATGGAGCCTTGTGCTGGCTTTACCTTGGCAGGAGGGGGCTCAGGTCTTGGCACAGAATCAGGAGGTGGAGATGCAGGAGGAGGTGGAGATGCGGGAGGAGGTGGAGATGGTGACTCTGCTTCGTACATCTCAGGAGAGTCTGGGAAGACTGGGAAAATGGAACAAGCTTAAGGAAGAGAGCTACCAGCTTTAACAGGCGCAATGCCTTCTGCACTGCATCTGCCTTCTGCTTACCAAGGGTGTTTTGTAAGCAGTAACTCACGACAACCAAGGACTGCAGTCAGAGACTTAAATATACAATAATTTTTCAGAATTACAATCGGAGAATCGAGAATTTCTAAAGTTGGCAATACCTTAGATTCTCTTAGCCGAGTGTTTACTGTACAGCAAGATCAGAGCATGAAGTTGGTTGACATATACCGACCACTTACCACGTGTCAGAAGTTTCACTTTATTCTCATCACAACCTAAGAAACAGATCTTGCTCCCATAATCCAGTTGAGTAAATAGAGGTTTCGAGAGACTCCTTCACTTGACAAAGGCTCACAACTCATACAGACAGGTTTTAAACCCAGGTCAGTGTGATTCCACACCTTTGTAAGCCAACCGTCCATCTTCCCTCTCATTCAGTAGAGACAGCATGTTATACTCAATGCTGCTCAGTGGTATCTTTGTGGCCATCCTCTGAGGGTGACTTGTAAATGGCTGACATGACTGTTCGACCCAGACTGTCCAGTTGGCATTACACGCGACTTTGGGAAGAATCACCTTTTGAAAGCTGATCTCCACAAACGATCTAACACCCAAACCTGCGTAATAGTCTGTATGGGATTATTTCTAGTGACTCCCTCACTGATACACCTTATAAGCCTTGCGTTGCCACACAGAGAATGGGCAGGAAAGAAGTGAGGAGAGAAAGAACGTTGTGGAAATAGTATCTGACAATGGCGCACTGTAGGAGGGTCCCAGTTTCTCAGTAAAGAAACAAGTCGAGAAAAGGCCACAGAGAGGAAGCGAGGATCCTCAGCAGACTTACTGCCTCTTTTTTTGGGGGGGGGGTCGTCTTTTTTGTGATTTTATCTTCCCCCACCCCCTAGAAGCTGGGCCGAGGTCTGAACCCAGGGCCTTATCCTTACTAGGTGAGCACTCTACCACTGAGCTAACCTCCCTAAGCCCCGACCTGCTGCTTAATCACCACAAAGACACAGCTGGCCGTGGGACTTGAGCTGCTTAGCCTCACCTGCTCCCTGAATCTCCTGGCTACATTCAAATTCTTTGCACAAATCTTGAATCTGAATTTCTTCCAACTGATTAGGTCAGTGTTAAAAATGATGACAGTGGAGGGTTCATGGCCAAATGACCTAAAGAGGTGAAGCAGAAGGAGAGCCAGAACAAGGCAATCCATTAGACACTTCAGGTATGAACCAGGCCCTAACTTTACAGCTCAGTGAAACAAGAGAAAGAAAAGAAAGCAGAGCAGCTTCGGTCGAGCTGTTAGCCCAGCTCCAGGAAGCCAGTGCATGATGGGAGTCTACGCAGTGTCACACCACACAACCAGGAACTCAATGTTCTGAAGTCATGGCTCATTAGGAAGTGGGGCCACAGTGGTCTGAGGGAAGTCTAGACAGCAAGGAAGCCAAAGGAGAGGCGTTGTGAAGACCTGGTGATAAACCTAGGCACTCTGTTCTACTTTCAGTCCTTCAGGGGGTGACTGAGCCAAGGCCAACAACGCCATGGTCCTCTCAGACCCTCCTAGCACTGCACGCAACTGTTCACCTACGCACCCCCAGACTCACAGTCCAACGAGGCAGGACACCACAGTTGTCCTGGCCCTGAACACACAGCAACAGGCACTCTGTTGTAAGCCAAGGAGAATAAGTACTTCCTGAATAAAATGTGGGGTGAGGAATACCAGGTCAAGGGCAGAGAGTTCCAACCTCCCACTTCCCAGTTGCCCACCTCCCAAAGAATCATACAGTAATAAAATGTCATAATCCCCCTGGAAGAGAAGAGAACTGAGGAATAAAGAGATTTCAACACATCCTGAGAGATGGAAGGCAGCTGGAGAATGCTGACAATAAGTCAGTTCAGTGATTCAGATGGTAGGGATTATCATTAGAAATTTTGTTGTATCTGACTTTAAAAACTGAGTGGATGTAGTACTGTGTTTAAACTTAAATATTTTAAGGAAGGATAAGCAACCAACATTTTCTACTTTATAAACATTAATCATTCATTTTCATAATAACCCCACAAATCATTATTTGACTGAGATTCAAAGGAATTGTGTAAGAACTTGCCCATACTCAGTCTTGACTATTAAGCCAAGCACTCTGACCCAACACATTCTTACTGACGTAAATATAACGGAGGCTTTGTGTATTATGTACTCAATGACGAGAAACAGTCAAGAGGGGAAGCATCCTCTCCAGAGAGTAGCTTTTACTGGGGCAGAAAAAGAACTGTGGGAAAACTAATTTCAGCAACCAGCAATGTAACCACTTATTTGTCAAGAGTCCTCTGGCAGAGACTAGTAATTTCAATTCCTGGAAAGCAATCTCCCTTTCCTAGGACTCAATATATATTTTTATACCTATCCTTAACTAAAAAAGGGTGTGTGTGTGTGTGTGATGTGCTTATTAATACTCTCCACAAACAACCTGCAAGGACTGAAAACACAGCCATAAAAACTACTTCTTCCTAGCGACACAGATATGAATGTTATTTCTTTCTGGGGCTGGCATGTTTTGTTTTGTTTTGAATATGTAGAACTACTGAAGATGCTCTGGCCCTTCCAGGGTGAAGGAGAGCCTTCCCAGTAGGGAAGAGAAGGAACTGGCCGAGGAGATTCACACACAGGATCTCTGTCACGCTGAACACACTCAACATACAATGGGTGGGAGGAGGGGCAGAGTGGGAAATGTCGAGCCCTGTCTTGGCATTTCTGATGTGCTGTTTAATGGCCACAAAAAGCTAGTCTGTAGTGCCACGGCAGCTCTGGAAGTAAACAAGGGCTCAAGTTAAGGCACCTGCCTAACATCAGCTGGTAAGCGCTCAGGAAGATTTAACCTGGGTCGGTTTGACTCTGGCGGCCTTGTCTGCACGCCTGCCGTGCATCTGCTAACGACTAGCCTGAGACGGCAGATCAAGCTATTATAATCAGTGGAACACAAATAAAAAGAGACTGTGTAAAGGTTCAAAATCAAATCCTGCTGGCTTTCAGACACAGAAATTAGAGAATAAAATTGTAGACTTTTATAAGTTCAGTCAGACGCCAAAAACTCTCTCTGCCAGAGAAAAGAACCCGAGGGCTCCTGCTCTCTGTCCTGCTGTCATGTGCCGCTTACCTCCATCACATATTTTGCACTCCTTTCCCAACTAAGCAACCGCAATCACATTTCTACTAGCCCATGGGCAGTATTATTGTGTGGGCTACAGAACAACAGAACATTTCAGAAGTATGCACTGGTGCTCAATCAACCCAGGACTCAATTCAGAGCTAGTACTTTCAAGAATACTATTCAGTTTTAGCTTTGTGAGTGGAAAGAGTATGTGCATGTTTACGTGTATGGGGGTGTACATGTTTGTACATGTTTGTGGAAGCCAAAGCTCAATCACAGATGCTGTTCCTCAGGAGCTGCCCGTGGTTTTTGGATCTGGAACTTGCTCATTAGGCTAGGCTAACTGCCCAGCCAGCTCTGGGTATTCTCCTGTCTCATCTCCCCAGCGCCGGGACTGTAAGTGCGTGCTTTTGTCATAGGCGACAGGAGAGACCTACATGCTTGCCAGGCAGAGACTTACTGATGAAGCCATCCCCAGCCCCTATTCATCTTCTCAAGGTACATCAAGCTTTTGGCTGAACGTCTGTCCGGAATCCTCCCCCAGTTTGCTTTCCTGATTGGTAACAGGGAAGACTACTCCAGTTACCAGTTTCCTAAGTTTACTTCCTCGTTCTTTTCCCATGTGCCCACAGAGTTTCATGTCTTTCAATTCTTAACTGGCCAGGTGTTCTCTGGTGAACTTGACTTCACTCAGAAACTCTAGAATCTTCTTTTAAGTAATCTCACTCATTTTCATAAAGGTATGAAATGAAAAAACATTAACTACCCCTCTGGGTAAGCCTTGCCCCTGCTTGTTTCAAAAGCCATTAAAATCCACACTTCTGAAAGGTCCTAGTTCCCTCACAGAACATCAGAGGCTGTGATCCTTAACCCACCCGTGACTAGCATTCTCTCAACCCAGAACAAATGGTTCTAGCACAGACAGGTCCAAGCTCTCGGTTCTAGTTCCCAGGTCTGCTCATCCATCTGCATTTCTAGTGTTTTTCCGCTCACTTGCACAGTTAGCGCCCTTTGGGCAGAGCCTCTATCACGTTCTCAGTTTCCAGCAACTATTCCATCTTCAGTGTTGTCCTTGACAGCTCACCTTCCTTTCTGCATTAATCATTCTTCTCTAATCTCTTTCACTGGTTTATTTACATTGTTCATGTGTGTTTCTATGATGTTGGATCTCTTCCAATGAGGTGAAATGACCAGATACATTACACCTTAATTCTTGGAAAACTGTCTGTGATAGCTCCAGGTGTCCTGGATAGCACAATGTAGCCCATGAACCTTTCTCTATAGTTCTTTCTACATACTTTACCTGGTTTGGGGTAAGATCTTAAGAATATTTGTTATTGGGGCTGGGGAGATGGTACAGGGGTTAAGAGCACTGGCTGCTCTTCCAGAGGACCTGAGTTCAATTCCCAGCACCCACATGGCAGGCAGTTCACTACCTTCTGTAACTCTAGTCCCAGGAAATCTAATGCCCTCTTCTGAGCACTGTATGCATATGGTACACATACAAACATATAAACAAAACACCTATATACATACTTTAAAAAAAATTAAGAGTACTTGATATTTGTTTTAAAAGCATATTAATTTTCCTGTAAAGAAAATCCTTGCTTATTCTGCTTGCTTGTCTTACAACACTATCCATACCCTGACCCTGGAACGGGCCACAGTGCCACCCCCTTTCAGCAGAGACACTATGTATGGTCTTCCAGTTTACCAGTTTCATTGATTGGTGTGTCTAGAATATGTGCATGAAGGTAGCCAGAGGAACACTAGCCTTAAAGAGAAAAGAAAGGGCTTAGATAGTACGTGTAAAAGTGGTCACTCTTTCTCTGTTTTCTGTATTTTCACAAGTTACCAGATGATCACTATTCTGATCAAAAGGCAGCAGTAGATTTCAAAGCGAACTATTCTCTCATGCTAGGACCACTGCTCTCATTGTAGCTCACAGTAAGGGAAAATTTTAGATCCTTGAGCATGAACCAAGAAATGATCCCTAACAAGAATTAATGCAATGTCTACCTTCATCTTCACTGCTATCGGACTGAGGAAGCTTGATTCTTCTCCTCTTTTTCTTCAGGTTTCCGGTTTCCTTTGCTTCCTCATCAGAGAGGTCTACTCGCTTCCCCCTGTTGCCATCAGGGAATAAATTAAGCATGTTACACAGAACAAAAAGTATATGTATGTTTAAGTATGAATACGTTTCTATGCAACTTCTTTTAGAGCTCACAGTCATAATTGCGGAGGGTAGAAAACAACGAAACAGGTAAGGAAAGACTAATTCGCTTGCTTGAGACACGTTTTTTGGTAGCCCTGGCTGTACTGGAACTCACTATGTAGACCAAGCTAGCCTCCAACTCAGAGATCCTCCCACCTCTGCCTCTCAAGTGGTGCACCACCGTGCCCAGCAGGAAGATTGATCCTTTGGAGATATAAACTGTTAGCCACCCACAACTCTATCACTTGATAGGGTAGCCAGAATAAAAGGTTCCACCAGTTCTGGACAGGCCGGTTTAGAGTCCTGTCAATGCCTCTTCCCCTCTATTGGCCTTTCAGTCATTTAGCATACGTAAATAAGCAGCTAAACAACCAGAATGCAAAGACCAGGAAAGAAAGGCTCTTCTCAAGAAGCCCTGGCAGGCCAGACAGAGTGGCACACGCCTCTGATTTCTGCAGAGAAGTGGGAGGATTCTAAGACTGAGGCCAGTCTGGGCCACACAGTGAAACCTTGCCTCCAAGACGAACACACCTTGGCCAAGTGCACTAGCTATTACACAACATGATAAAATTTAATGGACAAATAACATTGTGGGACATAACTGTTAAAAGCTAAGTAGATATTCAACAGGTAGGAAGGGAAGGCAATATTCTACAGTGAAAGGACAGTGTGAGCAGAGGCACAGACAAGACCGTAAAGTCATCCAATGATGTCATAAAAACCCAGACTCTCTTGACAGTATTTAGCTTCTCTGTCTGCTTTCTCCATTACAGCATTCATCAATAAATAATCTGTTAGAGACAAATACATGTAAACCATAGTCTTCCTATCATTGAGTACCTATGTCTTATTTAATTTTGAACATCAACTTTTTTTCTACTTTAGCTAGGAAAAGAATAAAGTAAACCCAACTAAGCCAAAGGGCATCAACATTGGAGCAGAAAGCAATGCAACGAAAAGAAAGAAAACTAGTGAAGCTTGAAGCTGTTAGGTTAAGGAGAAAAGATCAATAAGCCTTTCACAACAGAGGGAAAACATGTATTTCCAAGTGGGAATTAGAGAATAAAGAAATCTGTAGTCAGAACTACAGTCTACCAATACTCTAAGAACAAGGATAAAGAAATCTGTAGTCATAACTGCAGTCTACCAATACTCCAAGAACAAGGATAAAGAAATCTGTAGTCATAACTATAGTCTACCAATACTCCAAGAACAAGAATAAAGAAATCTGTAGTCAGAACTACAGTCTACCAATACTCCAAGAACAAGGCTAGATTATGAGCAACTTTAACAAGCTCAAGCACTTAGAGGAAATAAATCCTTTTAAAAGCACAACTTACTCAAAACTAATCCAAAAAGAACTAGGAAATTTGAGTAACATTATATAAAGAAGCTCTCATAGGCAGGCGCACACACGTGCATGTGCACACGCACACACACACACACACACTATAAAGAAAACCCAGGCCCAGATTCACTGATATATTTTATTAAATATTTAAATGTATCACAAGTATGTCTGCATAAGGCCAGAGATGGCTCAGCAGATCCAGGTGCTTGCTGCCAAGCCTAATGAACCAAGTTCTATTCCAGGCCCCACACTGTGGATGTAGAAATCTGACTCCTACAAGTTATGTCCTCTGTGCCATGGTGTGTACAGACACACATATCACACACACACACACACACACACACACACACACACACTCTAAATAAATAAATAAATAAATAAATGTAAAAAAAAATAAGATTCACAAATTCCTTTGGAAAACAGGAAACTCCTCTATATGTATGAAGTTAACACAAGTTTGATACTAAAACTAGCCAATTACCAGGAAAGAAAATGGCTGAGCTGTAGTCCTCAAAAACATATAAACAAAACCCCCTTAGGGCAATGTTAACAAATCCAGCAGTGTGTAAAAACAATAAATATGATCAGGGAGCTAATCCTAAGAATGCAAGGCTGGTTTAACATTTTCATGTCAATCAGTATAACCCACCAGATTAGCAGAAAAACTCTTATGAGCCACCTCAATAAAAGCAGAAAAATCATGTTAAAATTTAAAACCGATGAGTTAAAGTCTCTAAGAAAACTTGGAGTAGAAAAAAGACTTTTTAACCTGGTAAAGGAGACACTGAGTACATGCCTGGTAACGGCCTCCACCAGTGAGTAAGGCTGTGATCATGGCTGGGGACATTTTAATCCACGTATATTTTGTGCTCCTGGGAGGTAAGCCCCACTGGACAGAGCCTTACCCCTCTGAAATGTCACTATTTTGTTGCTCCAACTTTACCACAAAAGTTGGTTCTTTGTGGGCCTATCAGTGCTGACAGTGTCCTTTAGAATTTCTTTCAACAGACTAATTCCTACCAGCTATGAGGTAGTGTCTCAAACTCCTGGATCCATTTTTAACAGCTTGTGTGCTTTTTATTTTCTTTTCTAATTACATTTTACCACTTGAAAAATAAACTCATTGATATAAAAAGAAAACAAAGAACTTCTTCTCTTAAACTGGACTAGCAACAGTAACTTCTCTCTGGGTAATTTGATGTGAAACACACACACACACACACACACACACACACACACACACACACACACACACACACACACTTTCACGGTGTCTACACACTTAAACTGAAGTCTAGGGGAAAAGACGATCAATTTGCAGCAGTGGGAACAAAATGTGGCCCTGGGTCCTGGATCTCCCAAACTGGCTGCCCTGGGGTCCTGCTTCACGAGATGAGCTGCTGGCTTCTTTCTCTCTTCACTCTAGCAATATTAAGTAGGAGTTAGCACTGAACTAACCTACCTGCTGTGGAAAGCCCAAAGGGACCTTCTCCCTCCACAAAACACCCCTCCCCAGTGACAAATTTTCCTACCATTTCTTCCCCCTCTGCTGGATCTTCGCAGGCTCTGCTTTCCTGCTCGATTTCTTCAGAGCTGTGGGAGCTGCCGGCTTTGGTTCAGTGACAGACACTGGAGGCTGCTCCACTGTTTTTCCTTCTTTCGCTCCTTGTTCTGAATCCAAACTGACTTTAAGTTTATCTACAAAAAGGTATAGGAGATGAGATATATATATATATATATATATATATATATATATATATATATATATATATATGGTCCATCATGTAATATTAATCTATCATTACTGTGACAGTCTACTATGTTCCAGGTAACATGTTAGGAGCAAGGGAAGAAAAGCAGTCCCTGTCCTAAAAAAGAGCACAGTTGATTGAGAAAACATCAATGATCTTCATTTCTGACCCCCACTAATGTCTCATACACCACAGCCCTAAAGACAGCAAACACGGCTTCAAAATACCAAATTCAACGTTTGGGTTAAGAACTGTTTTTAATTATATCTGTTTATTTATTGTGTGTACATTGGGTATGCGTATGCCATGGCACAAGTGTGAAGGTTAGAGGACTAGGTTTTCTCCTTCTACCATGCAGATTCCAGGGATCAAACTCAGGTCCTCAGGCTTGACAGCCTCTAAATTCAACTTTGTGAAGTATCGTCTTATTTTCAAATGAGGAAAAGAGAGCTCCAGGTAGTCATGATGTTCAAGAGTAAAGCTTGAAAATGGGCTGACAGCTAAGTTCGCAGCAACATCTTTTCTATTCTACTTTTAAAAAGTCATTTATTTTGCTTGTATGGGTATTTTGTCTGCATGCACGTCTGTATATCACATGCATGCCTGATGCCTGTGGAGGCCAGAAGAGGCACTGGATCCCCGGGGACTACAATTACACATAGTTATGAGGCACCACATGAGTGCTGGGAATTGATCCTAAGTCTTTAGAAGAGCAGCCAGTGCTTTTAATCATTGAGCCATCTCTCCAAGCCCTGTATCCTACCTTTTAATGCCTGAATAGTCCTATCTCACTACTACCTTAAATGATAAAACAAAATTAATTCAAAACCTGCTTCCCACTGGGCAAGTCTAAAAGTCATTTTTCTTTGTGAGAACTGGGATAACATTTATAAGACTACTATCAGGTATAAACATTAAGTGAGTTACCAAAGGTGTCACTGGATATGGGCCTCAGTTAGCTCAACTCCTGACATGGGTCCCTATATTAAGATGAGACACCACATAAGCGGCCATGCAGGACAGGAAGGGCCCAGCCATCTGAGAAATACAGAAGTGAATAATCAAGCCTTATGCATACCCAGTGATAGGTATGCATCACTATACAATGAGAAAGCTATACACAGTGGGAATTCTTCAAAAGGCTGTTTGCATTATCTGTTCTGTAACAGCTTAATCATCTACCTACTAAGAAAGGAAAACCACCTATCTTAGTCTTGGCTGATATGTACAGGTTAGTACAATAGTTTTTAAAAGCATGTATGTTCTTTGATAGTGTAGATGGATCAGAATATAAAATTCACTTTTTTGAGCGTTTATGTGAGAAACCTAAATGGTGGGCTTCATTAGCCCAATGGGGGTACCATTGCTTCATTTTTAAATTCTGTTGTTCTTATCTGTGCTTTTCAAACTTTCCCACTAAAATATCCCAAATGGACTAGGAAAGCAAACATTTTGTTCTTTTTAAGGCTAAGTCACCTTTCATTGTCTGCATCTATCCACAGGCAAAGGGTTTTGTCTTATTTTCCATTTTATCATCAATGTGCAATAGAGCCAAGCATGTAGCAGGTATATAATCAACACTTGTATAATTTGGCATTTTCTACTATTAACAACTATTTACGTATTTTACGTATTTTTTAAATGATATACAAAAGGTTCTTCACTGGGGACCAGAGTGGCTCCGCAGTTATGAGCATGTTCTATCTATTCTTCCCAGCACCCACAGGAGGCAGCTCACAACAGCCTGTAACTCCAGTTCCAGGGGATACCACACCTTCTTCTGGCTTCCATGGGAAACTGCACTCATGTGAACATGTCCCCACAGATATACACAAATACAAATAATCAAAAGAAGTTTTAAATCTCACTGGATCTGAAGGTTACAAACGACAGCAAGAGCGTCAAAACTGTCACGCAATGGCATCGGACAGAGTGCGGCGCACCAGGACCGGCCCGCAGAGTAGAGGCGTGGTGATGTGCACCAGGCCCGGCCCGCAGAGTCGAGGCGTGGTGATGTGCGCTCACAGAAACAGGGACCTCCTGCGCCCGTGCCAGCACCGCCACCAAAGCATGTTTCTGGATCACTTCCAAGAACCACATTTTTTATACTTTCACAACACAAAACATTTTTTTCTGAGAGCTTCCACAGCAAAGAAAACACTATCATTCCAGTCCCCACGGAGTATCAACCTGACCATCATGGCAAAGCAGAATCCAGACTAATTCTGCTTGGCCAGGCATGCAACGAAGCCACAGATCTCTATAAAACTGAAGCTCCAAGAAAGTGTGTGGTAAGTACCCTGTGGTTCCTACATTCTTCTTGGTATTCTGCCACATAACCCCAGGGGATGTGTACTTGATATGAGAAGTATAAAAATATGTAACTATTGGCTCTTTCCATTAAGAAAGAATTCTTATTTAAATAAAGGAGGCCTTTCCTTCCTAAAAAAAAAAAAAAAATAGATGCATTTAAATGGCCTGGCCATTACTGCCTATATTCACATTGACATTTAATTCAGTGCTGTGGGTAATCTTAAAAAATGACTTAAGAAAGGCAAAGTGTTTGTTTTTGTGATCCCTGGAAAGGCATTAGTAGTCAGGGTCCCACCAACCAAACTGATGCCAGCATCCACGATATTAAATGCAACTCTACACAGGCAGCCACTCTCTCGCTTTAATTACCCGTCTCCAAGAGCTTCATGCAGTCAGATTTTCTTTTCCTAAGGCAAGAAGTAAAAGCAGAAATACCCTCCAGCAGCCCTCAGGCATCCCCTGAAAGTCGAGCGGTCAGTTACTGCCATCAACACATTTGTCAGCACACTGCGAATATGTGAGGACACGGGAACATCCAGGTGGGCAAAAACTAGACCAACGGCCTCCACTCAGGCAGAGGTTACTACAGAACATTCATCTGTGAGTTCAAGAAATTATGAACATGCTTACTCATAGCAGCTTTTCCAAAAAAGTTGCTCATCACATTCCCTTTTCCCGGTGCTTTGCCCCCAGCTGAAGATACCTAAAAGCACAAAACAGAAAACACACCATTTCTAATTTTGTCTAACATTTAGGCTGTTCTTCAAGTACCATGGCCTCAATCATCTCTAACAATACAGCACACTATCAGCCATGCATGGGGGACAAGACTGTGATTCCAGAACAAGGGAAGTGGAATTTAGAGGATCAAGAGTTCAAAGCCATCCTCAGCTACATAGTAAAATCAAAGCCAGAGTGGGCTAGGTGAGGAACTGTCAAGAAAACAAAACTTTCCACCTCAGCAGTACCAGCTCTGTATTACAGCACAGACTCTATTTATCATGGCAAAATGTACAGATGTTAGCTTTAAGAACCTAGAACAGGAACCCAGACCACCAGACAGTATCTGATGCTAATTCCCAAAGCTTGTTTTCTGTTTTTACAAATTATTTATGAATACATCTAAGCTCTTCTTGAGCACATTTTAAAAGAATTAAATCAGATGTGGTATGTATGGCAAACAATGGGAAAGAAGGTAAAATACTTTTAAATTATCAGAGGTAGATCTGAATCCTGGGCCTACCATTTAATAGCAGTGTGACCTGCAGGAAAATTACAAGTCTGGGCTCCAGTTTAACCACATACAAAATAAAAATGAAACAGTAAGATTCACAGAGAACTGGTAAGAGGCTTTACACAGAGGTCGGACTGCTGGTGCACAGAAGGACTCAACGTTTGATTCTTTCCTGCCTTCCTCTTTCTAAAAGCAGAAACGTGAAAGGACAACAATAGAAAGTTAGTAGTAACAACAGTAACTGCACTTTTCTGGGTTTTTTAAATAGTATCTTTATCATTTTCTTTTGAGACGATCTCATCCTGTAGCCTCAACTTCCTGAACGCTGGGATTACAGTACATACCACCACACTAAGAAATAGTTATTTCCTTAATGCCCTTAAAGCTAGCTCAGACTGCTAAACAATAAAAAAGAGAGAAACAAATGAAGAATGAGGACAAGAAAAAAACCCCATAAAACAGAATATGAATGCTAAATATGCCAAAAAGGAACACATACAGCAAAACCCCAGCTAGATGCTCTCAAATGTCACACCAATACAATCCTCAAACTTGCAGTTTTTCAGAACGATTTTCACGCAATGGCCGTCACATCAATCTTATTTAGTGTACAAGCTGGGCATCACCATTTCACAGTAAGAGAACCCAGTCTTGGTGAGAAGTAGTATCAGAGGAGAACATCAAGCATTACTTAAATATGGATCACACTAAGCCAGGCACAGTAGCTCATGCCTCTTCTCAGACTGGAGAGGCAGAAAGGGAAGAGGAGCCCAAGCTTGTGGTCAGCCTGGACCTGAGAGCAAGACCTCAAACAACGATCAGGAATGTGCAAACTGAAGTAGAGAACTCGGCACCAACTGCGGGCCCTTCTCTGAAGGACCCACTGGTATAAAAGGTCAGGCAGACTTACACTGGTTACTTCTTTAGCCTCTGTTTTTGTTTCCTTGTTGGTGTCTTGGGTTTTAGTACCAGCTTTAGAGAGCAGCATTCCCATAATTCCTTTGGGCTGCTGGGGAGCCTGTTTGGAGGCAGGTGGACCATGGCCATTGGTGGTCAGGTCACTGGCTTGTGTCTCATTTGTTGCCTGAAGGTTTGGCTGCTCAAACTTTCTGGAAGATGAGGATTCTGAAGGAGCTCTGGGGACCGCAGCTGCACACTGGATGGCACTAAACCTAAGTAGAGAAGTGTGTGTAAGATTATGTCACTACCAACCTCATTCTTACACTCTGTGCTTTCTATGTACCTTTTCACATTAATATAGAACTAGGAAATTTAAAACTAGAGTATCACAGAAAAAATTTCATATAAACTCTCAGTTGGGTAAAGACATAGGCAGTGGGGAGAAGTAACTCTGCCTAAAATTCACACTTACCTAATTAAGAAGCTGGGACTGAATCAATCATTTTCTACCACATCATACTGAACACACTTGCTTCTTTGTTTGGGTTTTTGTCATTTTTTTTTTTTTCTTTTTTTCAGGGGTGAGGACCGAACCCAGTGCCTTGCGCTTGCTAGGCAAGCGCTCTACCACTGAGCTAAATCCCCAACCCCTTGTTTTGTTTTTAGACAGGGTCTCTCTACATAGTTCTGGCTTGGGAGACAAGATGGTCCTCTGACCAAGTTCAAAGGGCAGTAACTATCAACCAAATTAGAACTAAAAGCTATACATTATTAACCAGTTTCTTGGCAACTCTCCTAGCCAGAGTGTGGCATGCTTTAAAACATGAAATAGGGATAGTGCCCCTGGTTCCCATAACTCATGTTCCTTTCATCCATTTGTTCCTCATTTCTAAAAACACCAACTTGCACCAGGAGGCTGCACACTCAAGGCTCAGGAACTCTGGTTAACAGTCTGCAAAGCCTATTACTGGGACATTCACCTCTTACTCTCCGGTCACTGCCAATGGGTCTCTTTCACATACTGTAATGCGATAGTCCACGACATGCACGGGAACCTGTTCACCCTTCTCAGGGTTAGACATAAAGCAGAGTTCCCCAGCTTTTCCTAACAGAGAAAACATTTTACTTCCCAGTGTTTTGCTTACTGGGGTAGGTGAAGACCCCTAGAGACCCTCTTCATTCTCTGTATTACAGGCCCTTAGCATAAGCCGTGGTACACAGCAAGGATTGATAAGAAGGACTGGCTGAAGAGGAGGCTTCTGGTCCCCTTTCTTCTTCACTGTATCCCCTCAATGTGGAATGGGAGATGGAAGACAGAAACTGTGTGGAGACAGACGCTATTCAAAACCAACTAGAAGAACTGCCTACGCAGTGGTCCCTGACAGTATGTCATTCCAGAGATGACTCCAAGTGGCTCCAGGGCAACACACATCTTGCACTGAGTCACGGTTCTGCAGAACACCTTCGGCTGATGAAGCTGAGAACAGACGGAAACCATTTCCTTTACCCACTGGCCTTCCTCTCTGGCCTCGCAGTGCTTCAGGGCCAGCGGCAAAGGCAATGTTTCACGTCACTGTCAGCACCTAAGGTTGGCCCTAAGACAGCTCTTTATTTGGTCTGCATTCCACACCTCGAGATCAAGACCAGCAACTGGCAACCAGGATGAGGCCAAGTCAGAAGACTGCTCACGCCCAAAATCTCACCTTCCTCGCTTTCCTAACATCTCCTAAAACACAACATCAGATCTCAGGAGGCTCACAATTCTAAGCAACAAGCATAAATTTCTTCTTTGGAGAAAACTCCCATCTTTTCCTCCTCTCCTCCTACTTTATCTCCCACTCCTACCTCCAGATAAAATGAGATGGTTAATCTCAATGGCCAATTTGATGAGATCTAGCATTACCTGGGGGTCTGGCCTCTGTGCACACCTATGAAGGAATACCTTGTACCTTGATTTGGTTAATTAAGGTAGGAAGACCTGCCCACTATGGGTGGCAACATTCCCTGAAATGGGATCCTGGACTACATAAAAAGGAGAAAGTGAGCAGAACAAGCTTTCAATTGCTCCCTGCTCTTTGATTGGGACTGTGATGTGACCAACTACTTCAAGCTCCTGCAGCCTTGACTTCCTCACCATGATGGACTGTGCAACTGAACTGCAAACCAGAATAAACCCTTGGTCCTTTAAGTTGCTTTTGAGCAACAGGAAGAGAAACCATGATTCAGGGTCTCATGTAGTGCAGGCTAGCCTCAGATTCCTACATAACTGAGGATGACACCTTCCACTAGATCTGACTTGCTTCTCCACAGCATTTAGACCATTGCACCAGTCCCTCTTTTCTGAAACTCTACCCTCAGCTTCTGGAACCCCAAATAGTTGCATAATTTTCCACTTCACTACAAGCTTCCTCTTAGACCCTTCTTTCTCTATCCATTAAAATAAAGAGCCACCATGAATACTATATGCCAAATGCCGCTCTAAGAGCTCCCTCCGCTGGGAGGCCCTGCTGGTCAGAGGCTGCAGTCTACCCTGGCCTGGCAGCTCTCTCCGAGCAGGGCAACATGGAGGACTCCATCCGAGCAGAGAGCTTCCTGCTCTCCATCTGACCTTATTGAAGAATGTCTCTAGGCGCCGAGGCCTGGCTTATCTCTAGTGTGACTCCTGACACACAGTTCCCTGCAAAAACTTTCCCTCTGCCACCCATATGGTAAGTAAACATTGTGCTAGGAGCTTTGCAATAGGACTGTGCTTTCACATATGATAACTAAGACTTGGACTAGGAAATGTATGATAGGATCGTGCTGTTTAATGCAAATTAGGTGATGCCCCAGCCTCTGTCCCCATCCTATGTATCTCCCCTCACTCTGGATAAAGTTGATCTGTCTCACTGAAGCTGTCTCCCAGAGGCTACTTCCACCGTGTTCATCGTCCAGACAAAGCTCTCTGTCACTGCTTCTGCCCCTTTGTCCTTGTGGACTAGTGGCCAACAGAATTCAGGAAAAAGGGGACCCCAGAGCACTCCACATACCTTACTCACTTAGTCCCCTACTACATGTGAGGTTGGTACTATTGTAGGCTCTACTTACCTAAGAAAGTTGAATCACAAAGTGACTAATCATTTGTCCAAAGTCATACAGCTGGTAAAAATTGTATATATCCCTGAGTTTTATTTTCTGGCCTTCTTTCATTCTACACATTCTCTCTACGTGGCTCTATCTGCTGCCCTGGCCCAGCAGCTTACCTATGTTCTGAATCCATAATCATTCTGTTTACCTCAAGGCTTATCTATTGCAATGGATAACCTTACTTGAGATTCCCCAGTAATTCCCCATGTCCAAAACCCAGCAGCTCTCCTCAGAATAAAGTCCAAGCTCTATGGAAATACTCAAAGAAGAACCTGATTCCAGTCTTCTAATGACTTCCCAGCTTCCCCCTATGTGCTGGCCACAGATAATGATGATTATGCAATGTCGGTTTCTCTCTCAGCTCCATCTTACTCTCAACCTCCTTTATCTGCTGCAGTTTCTATTGGACCTGAGTCTCAACCTAGACGCCTTAACCCTGTGAAAAGCCGCTTGTTTGTCCACCCATCCAGAAGTTGGTAATAAAGGCCTGTCTCCAAAATCTTCTCACATCATTCCTCTCATGATAACACCTTACTGTAACTGCTATCCCCTGTAGGCCACTGACCTTAGGATCAGGTACTGGATCACATTCTCAAAAGTATGTAGAATGGCAACTCAATGATATTCATCAGATATATGCCAAACAAATTCAAATTATCTTTTTAAAAATGTATCTGATTTTATATGTAAGAGTGTTTTGCCAGCATGTATGTCTGTGCGCCATAAGCACACCTAGTGCCCGAGGAGATCAAAGGGTGTTAGATCCCCTGGAGGTGGGGTTATGGATGGGAGTCGTAAGCCACCATGTGGGTACTGGGAATCGAACTTAGGTCCTCTGCATCAGGAATAAGTACTATAAACCACTGAGCCACCTCTCCAGCCCCCAAACTTAAATTATTATTAAATCAAGGTGGTAGATACCCAAGTATATTTTTAGAGAACTAACTTGAGCCCTTAGTATAATCTTACAAAGTAGGAATTATCACAACTGATTTAAAGATGAAGAAACCAAATCTAGAGAGTATTAGGTAATTTGTCCAAAGCCACCGAGCCATTAAGTAGCAAACCACAACTAAAACTTATGATCATCAGTTTCTAAAATGCACACACATTATAGTCTGTTACTATCCAGTGCCCTGAAGAACACAAAAGATTTACAAGATCTAATCTTGGCTATGGAGCTTTGGAGCCAAGTTACTTTTGGCTGGAAGGGATAGGGACATCAAATTTAGGAACAGTTTTTGAAGGGCAACATTTGAACCAACTCCTAAAGGACGGGTACGGCTTAGACAAGCAGAGACTGGGGCAAAGGGGGACTAAGGGGACACAACAAGCATTTCTAGTGGTGATGACAGGATAAATATATGAGAGACAGATTTATGCGGAGTCCACTGGGGTTCTCAATATGGGCTGTGGCTGCTATTTTTCACCTTGTGATGTACTAATAAAACCAGGCATGTGTCTTACTGCAAGATAAATGGGGTTTTACTAGACTTGGCATTCACTCTTAAGAGGCAGCCACTGTGTAAACACCTTACAAAATCAATTCGTAAAGAAGCCCACAAGAACATTAAGGAGCTTACTTGCTGCAGTTCTGCAAATTGCTTTTAAGGATGTCATAGTCGGTATTGAACAGAGGCCCACTGTCCTTTAGCATAGCTTTCTGGATGCTGTACACATGGATGCTGGCAGTCACAGCTAGCTTGGACTTCACTGCTACAAGTCAACAGGAAAAGCAGTCTGTTAATACACAACTTCATAGCTTGTGGGGACTTTAACAAGAAACTCTTCTGCACTAAAACCATTTGCTCTCTATGGTGGTCCAAAAGCTCTAAAAGGCCAAACAGCTACATATACAGTGTAACATAAGCCTCTGTCTGTAATGGGACATGATGGTGTTGAGTGGTTTCTAAGTACAGCACCTGTGAGGCTATCGTTCATCCAGAGACATTCGGCAAGTAGTTAGTTATTGATGATGATGATGATGATGATGATGATGCTTTGTTTTCAACCAGTTAAAGATAATGAAGTAATCTCTACCTGAGAAGACTTAAGTTACATGCTCCAATTACAATTTAGAGAAAGCAACTACCTAATATTATTACTAATGAGCTGAGTCTACAGAGCAAAATCAAAAGACTATCACAGGAACAAACTGTGGGTTCTACAAGGGAAGACACTGTGCCTAAATTGTTCCCTGTCCCCAGTACCTAGCATAGAGCTTGGGACATAGTAATCATCACAAATGGCAGTTTCTTAACATTTCCTTTATCGACAGAGAAATTTTTATACAATTTTATATATAAAAAATAGGTACATAATTCAAATTTTACTGATGGTAAGTCATAAAGAATTTTATTTTAAAGCAACCCTTGGACATAAATATAATTTTATTACTTATTAAAAATGAAAACAAATTTAACATACTAATGAAACAAGTGTGCGTGTCTATTTTTACACAAAGAATTGATATCTTGGCTGAATATTTGATACTGCAGAACGCAGAACACATCAATGTTTTTTAGCTAATCAATATTTTGCTTTTACAATCATCAGTGCTGACAATGCCACCACTCTACAGCAAGACATAATACAAAATAGAAGAAGCATATTTAGGCCACTTCAGATTGCTGGAAACCCCGTTCTTATCCAAGCTGAAATTTACTGATTTAAAAATAAATAAATAAAACAACTAGCAACTCAAATAGCAGTTTTTAGAATCAAGTAATCTAACATAAATACGATCCCCCAACACATTCATGTGACACACAGTAAGGAAGAGGGGTGGGGAAATGCTGTCTCCCATAATAAAAACGGTGTGTTTCTACACAGGCACAGAAGTCTGCACATTCAGTAAAAAGACTGCAGCTGAGAACACCCAACACAGCATGCATCACACCCAGCTCCAGTCCGGGCCACAGTATCGCAGGCCATGCTCACTGGTGTGCATGACAGGATGTCGCACAATGCGAAGGGCACTCACTGTGTGTTCAGAACCAAGGCTACAGTCAAGTCCCATGATGCAACATGAGTGGCACTGCCACAAAACCCTCAGAGGCATCACGTTTGATTCTGAATGAAGTCTTGGTTGTCATGAACTCAGTTTGGTAATCTTTTGACAAGCCCTCGATTCAGTTATTCAACCCCACGTGGGGTCATGACCCACAGTTTATGGAACCATGTCATCTGGAATAATGACAATTTTTGTATGCCTGTCATGAATCTTGAAATCCTGTCATAGATGTACTTTATGTCAGCTGCTATTAGCCTTAAAAATGGAAGTTAGGCAGATGTAAGAAGATTTTAGCTTTCAGAAACCATTAATAAAAGGAATATAAAACTCTTTTGATTAAATAGCCAAATACACTCTCTTGCAGAGTGTACCCAATCAATGCCATAAGTGGAAAAGCGAAAGGCCTACTTAGCGACTCACTCTTACCTTCCAATTTATCTTCTCTCACTACTGCAACCTTGTGGCACTGCGAGGAACAACACTTCATCAGTGGTGAAGTCACAGAGCTTGGGATTTCAGTTTCCTTGACAGTAACTCAGTTATGCTTAGCTACAAAATTAGAAAACACTGGGTACCCTGAAAATACACTACAGTAGAGGGTGGTCTGATTTTCTTTTAATTTGCATATTTTACAGCCTCTCAAAAAAAAAAGAAAGAAAAATGAAACGCCAGCCTCAATACTTTCATGAAACAGAACTATATCTCAAATCACTATAAGAACAATTTTTAGTAAATGATTTAATGACAAATACTATATAATATATAGAACTAGATAAAAGTTAGATCTGTCTCACACAATATTCAATATAAATTCTAGGCACTACCCTAGATTAACTCAACATCCAGGAATAACTGAAATAACCTTAAAAGAAAGCCTTTTTTTTTTCCTTATTGCAACTTTTAAATAATACAGTAAACAAGTTTTTTTCATTAAATTCTCAAGAGTACCCCAGGACTTAATCATGTTACATTGGAAATGCATGCCTGTTTTTCCTGCCAGATACTAGCTGTTTTTAGAAATCAAGAATATTGACTAGCAAGTAAAGCATCTGCAATTAACCTAAAACAAAAGAAAGCTGAAAAGAAGCCTTTTAATGAAAATAAAAAACTTTAAGCAAAGTACAAAGACAAATGAAGAAAAAACTAAACTAAACTAAAACTTGTATCACAAAGGTCATACAGCTTCAAAACATAACACAAAGACCAAGTGAGGAAAATGAAGAGCTTTCAGAAAAACAAACAGGAAGTGTGAGAGACAGTTCACACCCAAAAGTCAGCAGTGGTCCTGCACGGGGCTAGGGCTGCGCTAGCTTGGTGAGAGGGAGAGCAGAGCTATCTGCTGAGCCATTTAGTCCTCGGCCCAGCAGCACGACCTCCGGGAATGTGGCCCCCC
This sequence comes from Peromyscus maniculatus bairdii, assembly GCF_049852395.1. Taxonomy (NCBI): domain Eukaryota; kingdom Metazoa; phylum Chordata; class Mammalia; order Rodentia; family Cricetidae; genus Peromyscus; species Peromyscus maniculatus. The sequence continues at coordinate 110,817,315 of NC_134852.1, forward strand.
AAACTAGCAAAGCCACAGAGGCCATATACACACAGCTGCTCACTATGGCACAATGTAACGGCCAAGATGGTCAATAACCCAATAAGGAACCCATGAACCAACTCGCGTAGCAATGCAGCCCTTATGTGTCTGCAGGAGGAACACTTCTCTCACTAAATGATTAGGGTGGACAGTTTAAAAAGCTGAGCTCAAAATGGGCTGTAAAATCTGAGAACCTTTATCTAAGAAAAAGGTCATAGAAACATAATTGTTTCTATTAAAAGCATATATAAGAACTATATATAACAAAACCAGAAGGGAAAGGCAAACCCAATCCAAAAGCCACCTACGTGAGACACCAGGGAACCAACAAACTGAAAGCAAAAGTGAAAACAACTGAGTTTCAATAGAACTTTGATTGGTAAATTGCCACAATGAGGGATTGGGTCATTTAAGCAGGATATATCCTATAGGAAAACCTGCGGGGGGGAAAAAAACCTAACAATTTTCAGTAATTGTTAGTAAAAATATTCATTTTTCATATTCCTATTCCTCTAAAACTGGTATTTGGCTAAAGCAACATACACTATGCCAATGTTAGGAACCACCAAAGTTCATAATATAGAAGAGCAATAAAGGTCAAGCAAGCATTTTTGTTTGATTGGTTTTTAGGAGGCAGAAACTCACACTCTGCTCAGGCTGGCCTCTAACTTAGTAATCCTACTGCCTCAGCTCCCAAGTGCTGCGGGTCACAGGCATGAGCCATCATATTTAGAATCAAAGTACATTTTTGTTTGTTTTAATAATGAGGGCCAAACCTTGCACATTCTAGGCAAGCATTCCACCACTGAGATATCTCCCCAATACTTTAAAAAAAGCTTTTCAAAAATGAAGTCATAGATTTGAATTTAGAAAATTGTGTTTTTTCTTTTAAGAAAATGAAGCCGGGCAATAGCTTAGGTGGTAACCTGCTTGCCAGGCAGGCATGAGGATCTGAGTTCAAGTCCCAGCTGAAAAGATGGGCACAGTGGCACCACTTACAATTCTAGTGCTGGGAGACCAAGACAGGGGACCCCAGAGCCACTGGCCAGCCAGTCTGCCAAATCAGCAAGCTTTCAGGTTCCAGCGAGACCTTGTCTCAAAAAACAGAGCAGACAGCTCTGACCTTCACATAGCCATGCACACGTGTGCATGCTTACCTACACACATATGTATGCATGCTTGCATACACACACACATACACGTACCTACAAACACCTGCATGATCATATATACAAACTAGATGTTCTTCAAAACATCACATTCTGCAAAGCTGCACACTAAAAACGACAGGGCTTATGAAGAAAAGCATTAGGAGCTAACCATTAAAACACTGCAGATTTGTAGTGCAGCCTTAGGGACAGTAATTAATTCACACCGATATCCTGCATATCAATTCATAGCAGTAGGAAAATTATAATTATGAAGTAGCAATGAAAATAATTTTATGGCTGGGGTCATCACAACATGAGGAACTATATTAAAGGGTTGTAGCATTAGGAAGGTTGAGAGCCACTGCCCCAAATACTTGAGAGTTTAAAAAGCATGTGCCCGCCCTGAGGAGGCCATGGACTTAGTAAGAGATCAGCAGACCTGAGACCTGCTCTGTGGCTGAGATGAAAAGGCAACAGTACCCATGCTGGTGGACAAGGTACCAGTGGGACGAAAGACAAGAGGCTATGCACACCTATACAGACTCCCAGCCCGGGGCCTCTGTGCTGCAGCAGCAGCTAAGCCTTCAGGCCTACCCCTCACCAATGGGCCACCCTAAGTGACCTATCAAAATGAGTGCTCAAATTAAAAATAAAGTCAGTTCATTTTTCTTTTCTCCTTTTTTTAACACTTGAGTTTGTGGCTTAATATTTGAACAGGATGAAAATTAAATACCAGTGTCCTCGATACGTATTCAAGAGGAAAAGGAGGTTCAAGGACCACCACTCTCTAATGTCTCATTTCCTAGGTAACCATCTACTAATGACAGTCTCTTATCACAGCCAAGATATCACCTAAACTTTCCTGAGTGTCAGATTTAGTTTAGAATCTCAAAATAAGGTTGGGTACTTTAAAACTCCCACACTACTCAACCTTGCTTCTTTCTCCTGCTAGCTCTAATACTGTTTGTATCTCACATACACAAAGGCTCATTACGAGAGAACTCACAGAATGTCCATTCTGTATAAGGCTGCCAGACACCAGGTAGGTAACATGCAACTGAGCGCCCGAGTTTTCCTTCCGCTTCCTTTCGACATATTCATAGAGCATCCTGTTCCAAACAAGACAGAAATGATTTGTTAGCATGCATCTTTGCCTCATCAACTCTTAATTCAAGACTTCAAAGACACAGATAAGAAATCTGACAGCTTGCTAAATAGCACAATTTTTTACATACTGAACAGGCAGATTTCTGAAAAAACAACAGACAGATTTAGATGGAGCATGGAACTGGAGCCAACTTGTTTGAACTAGCTCAATTACCCAGGAAGTAACTGAGATCAATCTAGAAATATGCCAAGAGGGACAGAACCCACAGCCAAACAGTGGCAATGGTTAAGTAGCAGATACAACAGTGAGTCATTATCTAGCTATGGGATCCAGAATAAAGTTGTCTAGGCTTCATATCTTGAGGCATAAAAAAGAAGGGCCATTAATACATGAGTAATTCTTATAATCTGAATTCATACAATGTCTACAAGCCTCTACTCTCAAAGAAGCTGCAAGTCTGTATGTGCTTTTGGGGGGCAGAGAAGATTTGGGGTTTTCAATAATTCTATCATATTGAACATTTCAAGCTATCATATACATGAAGACAAATATATATCCACCTCTGACACTACTGAATTACTTAGAATCAGATGTTTCATGACTAGAATATAGCAGGTGCTTACACCAGGCAGCATCCAAAATGTTCATTTAGGTGAGTGACAGAGCCACACATTAAATGCAGAAATGTTGCTTACAGTAAAATTTTTACTCACTTTTATCCCAACCACCCAAAATACTAAAAGTCGACTCCCCTCAATAATCTAGAATTTAACAATAAAAAAATGCTCATCATTTGTCTTTATTTCAATAAATATTTAGCAAGCTTCTACAACATATCACACTTCAGTTGAGAATAGCCAGAAAGTCAGAAATTCTGAGAGCTAGGTCTAGTGGCACATGCTTTTAACCCTACAGAGAAAGGCAGGGGGAGCTCTGTGAGTTCAAGACCAGCCTGGTCTACATAGCGAACTCCAGGTCACCCAGAGTTACATAGTAAGACATTATCTCAAAACAGCCAAAGAAAACCTCCCCTTGACTGTTGATCACTCTCTTCTCCAGATGCCCCCCAGCTTCCACGACACCCTGCCCAGAGTCTCCTGCTGCAACTGCGCCAGCTGTTTCCTGCAGTTCTCTGCCTTCCTTTCCTTACTGCAGGAAACAGCTGTCTTAGCCATCTTCTTACTGTTTTAGTGTGACCAGTCACCCCAGTTAGCTTTCCTGACATGGAATATGGCTGGCCATCTCATGCACTCTCCGTGGTCTATTTTATTCAACTCCATGGCTTCATTTTCCCCTGATGACATCATCATTTGTTCAAACCACCTTAGCCAGAAATCTGGAGTCAATACCCTTTACTTCTCCTTCCGAAGCGAGCTGCCAAGTCTCATTAGCTCTCCCTCCCAACTAGTTCTTGCCTCTACGCCCTCCATGCCTCTTGACTGGACTCTTTCAATCCCAACTGTCAACTGCACTCTCTTCTCACCACCATTATCTGTGAGGCTGTCACAGTGAAGTTTTAAAATGCAAGTCAATAACAAAAGCCAGCAGATTTAAAGTTTAAAAAAAAATCAAAACTTTACTGAGTGGCCACTTATGTTCTAAGGAGTGAACAAAGGCATCCAAGCTCCTACCCATTAGGACCAGCCATCTCTTTCATAGAGTGTAAGCTTGAAATGGGTAGGAATTTGAATCAGAGATCTGCTTGCCTGCCTTTTAATCCTGAAGCAAGCTGAGTTCGAGACCAGCCTGGCTTACAGAGAATTCCAGGCCAGCTAGGGCTATATAGGTCTCATCACTTAATTCTTCATCAAGACAAAAGCTCAGGACTACCTCCTACTCCACGCCTTCTCTAACACAGCCAGCCCAGCAGAGCACCTCTGCCTTCTGAGTGCTACCAGAGATTATCCCATGGCAAGTATTAGGACACCTCTAACTACTTGTTTACATGGCTGCCTTTCCCTAGACTACCAGAGATTATCCCATGGCAAGTATTAGGACACCTCTAACTACTTGTTTACATGGCTGCCTTTCCCTAGACCATCAGTCCCAGTACAAAGTGTGTCCCATCTGCCAGTTTTGTGGATTCTTCCACCTTGTTCTCTCCTGTTTCCCCCACTGCAGTGATGATGTTAGAAGGGCAGATGGGAGGTGGACTCGACTACTGATGCTAATTAGGACCATTCTAGTAGGAGACCGAACAGGCAAGAAACACGTCCCAGGTGCTCTTGAGCACGTCAGTCAAACGCAGTCTTTCCTCCACAGCTCTTGATCTTATGTTCTGCACAGGTTTCCCAGTTTTCCTATGAGTTTCTCTTCTCACTTGTTTTTGTTTTGTGTTTTCTATTTAATCTATTTTCTTTTCTACTGAAGTCAAAATAAGCCCTTAAAAAAGGAATTTACACATACTTTAATACTTTTACCTCATTTAATAAAGCCAAGTATTCTATTTCTGACAAAATATGTGAAATAATCTTGTTTTATAATTTATTTGTATTTTTATGTACATTGGTGTTTTGCCTGCATGTATGTCCATGTGAGGGTGTTGGATCCCTGGAACAGGAGTTACAGACAGTTGTGAGCTGCCAGGTGGGTGCTGGGAATTGAACTACAGTCCTCTGGAAGAGCAGCCTCTGCTCCCAACCGCCCACCAAGCAATCTCTCCAGCCCCCATGAAATAATCTTAAAAATGAGTGACAAAACAGGACTTCCTACAGAATATATTTCCTTCACATAGGATGAATTACAGCCTCCCCTCTGAGACCATTATTTTTTCTCTTCTTATCAGTTCTAATCATAATTTCCCCCAGGACTAACTCAACTTTAGTCCTCCATAATATTTTCACAATCTGAAATTATCATGTTTAATTCAATGAGAGAGGATCTTGTCTGTCAGAGATATAGACTAAAATAATACTAAAAAAAAAAGCTGGGTGTTGGTGTCACATGCCTTTAATCCCAGCATTTGGGAGGCAGAAGCAGGAGGATCTCAGTGAGTTCAAGGCCAGCCTGGTCTACAGAGTGAGTTCCAGGAAAGCCAGGACTGTTACACAGAGAAACCCTATCTCAAAAATAAATAAATAAATAAATAAATAAATAAATAAATAAATAAATAAATAAATAAGTAAATAAATAAATAAGTAAATAATTATAATACTTAAAAAAGAACTGAAACTGGGTTCTCTGGAAGAGTAGCCAGTGCTCTTAACTGATGAACCAACTCTCTAACACCCTCTGGTTATTTTTTAAATGGTTCAAAATTTTTGATCATGTATCTGTTGGATTGCTTCCATTTTACTAGGTGGGATGATGTCTGAATTGGCATGAAATGTCTTTCCTGCTTTAAAAAAACAAACAAACAAATGAACAAACACTGATCCTGGTGACGGCTGTACAACTGTGGAAACACTGAAAACATTAAAGTGTATAATTTCAATGGGTAAACTGCTTAGCGAGTGAACAGTTCAAATCTATTTTATAAAAGAATTAACAGAACTGAAACCTGAAGGATAAGGCAAAAACTGGAAAGGAACATTCCAGGCCGAGGAAACAGTCCAAGGGACCTGGACTGAGAATGAGTTTAGCATCATCTGTGGAAAAGCAAGTGGACCCAGACTACAGTAAGGAGGTATGGAGCAGATGAGCTGAGGCTGGGCACACAGGCAGGAGCCCGATGGTAGGAGCCCGATGGCAGCTAGAACAATGCATCTTTACTTTCAAGTCTACTAGGTGAGTACAGTAGCAGTTGCTTCATTTCATATTCAAACACTTAGCACTGAAAATAAAGCACAACCAGTTGTGGTGCTCAACGCCTTTAATCCTAGCACCAGATCTCTGAGTTCAAGGCCACCCTGGTCTACCTTGCCAACCTGGCCTACATACACAGTTCCAGGCCAAGCAGGGCTACAGTGTGGCCCTGTTTATGCACAGACAATGAGTAAAGCTCTTTTATGTGTTCATTCCCAAAGTTATTGCAGCTCTTAGGTTTAGGTCAAAGCTGATCTTGGGCAATCTTGGTAAAAACAGGTCTAAAGTTACCTCTGGACTAACAGTTTCAGGTCTTGAAAGCTTAAACTTCAAAGGTAAAATCAGTATCCTACACCCATCTAATGTTAACTCAAAGCCCAATTGGCCAATTCTACAGAATAGGGGCTTTCTAAGACATGCACGTACCACTAAAGGAACAAATAAAAATCAGACCACCCAGGAGCAGGACAAACTAGACCAGGCATTTAACTCATACATGATTTCTCAAATGGTTAACCAAGTCTTCCTCTTGGGATTGAGAAACACTGTACCTTTGCAGACCAAACATTCTAACACTGATTAAAAGTTGTCTTTTCTCGCCGGACGGTGGTGGCGCACGCCTTTAATCCCAGCACTCGGGAGGCAGAGGCAGGCGGATCTCTGTGAGTTCGAGGCCAGCCTGGACTACCAAGTGAGTTCCAGGAAAAGGCGCAAAGCTACACAGAGAAACCCTATCTCGAAAAAAAAAAAAAAAAAAAAAAAAAAAAAGTTGTCTTTTCTCTTTTAGCCTCAAGTCAGATCTGCCTTAGCAATAAGGACAACAACAAAAAGATGTGGCAGAATAAAGAGCAGTGCTCTGGCCATCCTAAGCACTCTCTTTCACTTAAATACTCCCATATCTTTAAATTATACTTAATGTGTCCATGTGTCCGTGTATGTGTGTGTGTGTGTGTGTGTGTGTGTGTGTGTGTGTGTGCAACAGCTCACGGGCAGTCTGTTCTTCTTTCCACTAAGTTCCTACAATTGAACTCAGGTCATCAGGCTCAACAGCAAGCACTTTTGCCCACTTGAGCACACTCTAGTCTATCAGACAGCTCTAGTCCTCACACTCTATCAGACAGCTCTGGTTCTCACACTCTAGTCTATCAGACAGCTCTAGTTCTCACACTCTAGTCTATAGACAGCTCTGGTTCTCACACTCTAGTCTATCAGACAGCTCTAGTTCTCACACTCTAGTCTATAGACAGCTCTAGTCCTCACACTCTATCAGACAGCTCTGGTTCTCACACTCTATCAGACAGCTCTGGTTCTCACACTCTAGTCTATCAGACAGCTCTGGTTCTCACACTCTATCAGACAGCTCTGGTTCTCACACTCTATCACACAGCTCTGGTTCTCACACTCTAGTCTATCAGACAGCTCTGGTTCTCACACTCTATCAGACAGCTCTGGTTCTCACACTCTAGTCTATAGACAGCTCTGGTTCTCACACTCTATCACACAGCTCTGGTTCTCACACTCTATCACACAGCTCTGGTTCTCACACTCTAGTCTATCACACAGCTCTGGTTCTCACACTCTATCAGACAGCTCTGGTTCTCACACTCTAGTCTATAGACAGCTCTGGTTCTCACACTCTAGTCTATAGACAGCTCTGGTTCTCACACTCTAGTCTATCAGACAGCTCTGGTTCTCACACTCTCACACAGCTCTAGTCCTCACACTCTAGTCTATAGACAGCTCTGGTTCTCACACTCTAGTCTATCACACAGCTCTGGTTCTCACACTCTAGTCTATCACACAGCTCTGGTTCTCACACTCTATCAGACAGCTCTGGTTCTCACACTCTATCACACAGCTCTGGTTCTCACACTCTATCACACAGCTCTGGTTCTCACACTCTAGTCTATCACACAGCTCTAGTTCTCACACTCTATCACACAGCTCTAGTTCTCACACTCTATCACACAGCTCTGGTTCTCACACTCTAGTCTATCACACAGCTCTGGTTCTCACACTCTAGTCTATCAGACAGCTCTGGTTCTCACATTCTAGTCTAACAGACAGTTAATGTCAAACACATGTTGTCCTCTGTCATAGCTTCAGTTGTCAACTTGACACACTCAGGAACAGGCAACCTGAACTGAGAAACTGCCTCCTTTGGATGGGCCTGTGGGCATGTCTGTGGGGCAATTTCTTAATTGTTAATTGATGGAGGAGGGCCCAGCCCACAGTGCGCAGATGGTCCTAAATTGTATAAGGCCGCTGAACAAGCCAAACGGAGCAAGCCAGGAGCTGTGCTCCTCCATGTTTGTTTCAGTTCCCGCCTTGTAAGTCAAACCCTTCCTCCCCACGCTGGTTTTAGTCAGTGCTTATCACAGCAACAGAAACCATTATGAAAATATGGGCCAAAGTTGGGCCTAACAAACACATGTGAAAACATAAAGATCTAAGACAATAAACACGAAGATCTGAGCTATAAACAGGACTGGTTAACCCATTTAATAAAGCTGAAATAACAAAGTGTATTAGTTACCTTTCTGTTGCTGTGACTACAGACCGTGACAAAAAAGACTGACGGAATAGAGCTCATTGGAACGAGCAGTTACAGAGGGACAAGAGTCCATCGTGGAAGGAGGTGTGATAGGCAAGGGAGTCTGAGCAGGAAGCAAGAGCTCCTATCTTCAACTGTGAGCATAGCACAAAACAGAGTGTGAACACGGAGTGGGGCGAGACTGTAAACACTCAAAGCTGCCTCCGGTGATGTACTTACTCCAGCAAGGCTGTACCTAAACCTCCCCAAACAGTGCCACCAGCTGGGGACTGAAAGTTCAAATATATGAGCCTATGGGGATCATTCTCATTCACACCACTACACAAAGTGATGTTAACCATAGGCCAAGGCTGGGGGAAAAAAAAATCCAGCAAAATTATCACATTTAGCCAGGCAGTGGGGGTGCACGCCTTTAATCCCAGCACTTCGGAGGCAGAGGCAGGCTAGCCTGGTCTACAGAGTGAGTTCCAGGACAGGCTCCAAAGCTACACAGAGAAACCCTGTCTCGAAAACACAACAACAACAATATTATCACATTTATATTCAAGTCCACTAAAGGAAAGAACAGGGCTGGGGAAACGAAACGGTGAAGGGAGTCAGGTACTTGCATGGGGACCCAAGTTCAGATCCCCAAACCCAAGCAAAGCAGGATAAAGTAGCATATTTCTGTAATTCCAGCTCTGCGGTGAGAGGGGGGGCAGACAGAAGCCTCAGAAGCTGGCAGGCCAACCAGCACATACACAACATACACACACAACATACACAACAGAGCATCACAAGAGCTCCCATCTCAAACCAGCTGAAAAGGGAGGAATGAATGGAGCCCAAGATCATCCTGATCGTCCCATGTGCTCTGTGGCCCGTACGCGCGTGGGCGCGCGCGCACACGCGCACACACACACACGCACACACACTTCTAAAGAAAGACAAAAGTAGTGAAAATAATAATCTTTCCTATTAACTCGGGGGTGGGGTGGGGTCTGGTTCTAACCTAAGAGTTCTATGAGCATTAAAAACAAAGTTTAAGAAAATTCCAACATTAGCCGGGCAGTGGTGGCGCACGCCTTTAATCCCAGCACTCGGGAGGCAGAGCCAGGCGGATCTCTGTGAGTTCGAGGCCAGTCTGGGCTACCAAGTGAGCTCCAGGAAAGGCGCAAAGCTACACAGAGAAACCCTGTCTCGAAAAACCAAAAAAAAAAAAAAAAAAAAAAAAAGAAAATTCCAACATCATTAAAATTAGCAGTAAACTGGACTTACTGTTTTGCCTGGTTAACATGAACTCCTAGTGTATAACTGAGCCACTTGTAAGTTACCTGAAAGAAAAAAACAATTTTTAAGGTTTTATTAGATGATCCCAGAGTACAGATAAATGCCAAGAGCCTGCTCCTAAACACTCTTACTCTTGGATGATTATGTCCTGTAAACTACAATAGATGTCCGTTAGAAAAACCATCTACGCGACAAGACCAAGATACTTATCTTACAAATACTAAGATGGTTCACAGATTGACCAATGCAAAAGAATCTACGAAGGTGGGTCAGAGAGATGGGTCAGTGGGTAAGGGGACTTGCTACCATACCCTTTAGAACCTGAGTTTGATCCCCTGAATTCACACAGTGGAATGGGAGGACTGGTCCTTGATATCCACATGTGTGCCATAGCAAGCATGCTCTCACATACTAACACACAAAATGTAACAAATGTTTTAAGAATCTACAAAGTCAAGCCAAATATAAGCAAGGACTCATTTCACTCACACTCCTTGTTTTACTTATGTTTTCTGTCTTTGAGAAGCCGCCACCTACAACTGTCCTAAAATGATCTAAAAGCTAGATTATCTGAAAGTATATAACCCAGGAACTTCTCAGCAAACTTGCAGCTATACAGACGTTAAGGCGAACAGGCGGTGTGGGGACCAGAAAATGAGTTAATGGTTAAATGTGGTATGACAGGTTATTTGGGGAAATAGAGGCATCAAGCCTCCACCCTTCCGTGACCTAGTCGTCATGTCTCTTCTGTTTCTTCCCATTCTAAACGTTGCATTCCCAATAAGGAGACTGAGAGCGGCTGGGTAGAGGCAGGGTGGCTTGAGAGGTAGAGCCAGACCTTAGACTCAAGAATTACCCCTCGCTTACTAATGGCCCATAAACAAGCTATTCGGCCCTTGGCTTCAAATTCCACTTCCAGAGATAACTCCAGCAGCCTGCCTGAGGGAGTGGGAGACGGAAGTCACGGTAACCAAACTGTGCCCATGGGCTCACAATGGCCAAGTTCCTTCACATCCAGGTCTCTCTGGATCTTCACACCAGCCCAGAGAGGCGGGTCAAGCTGCTTTCAATATTTCAATTTCCAGGAAGAGGAAACTGTCTCCGGAGGACAAACCACCCGTCAGTAGCCCAGCTCCTCAACCGCACACTCGGGGCTTGAGGGGCCACCAACCCGGCATGGTTGGACCGGGCATGGGGGAGGAGGCCTCTGGAACCCTGCCTGCTTCCCGGGCTCCGTGCCCCAGCGCCCCCCACGCCCAAAGCCCGCGGACTGCGGAGCACGCGGGGGGCTCTCCCGCAGGGACTGTCTCCAGCAAAGGGGGCGTCGCGGTGATCTGTGCCCCCCCGCCCCGCCCCGGCCGGCCCCCACGAAGCCACAAGCGCCCGGCTCGAGACCCCCGAGCCCTGGCAGGCCCAGGACCCCTCACGTTCGCCTGGCCCGCGCGCGCCCCCGCCCCGGCTCCTCACTATCTTGTTCTGGTCCGTGACGAACTCGTCTATGTTTTCCAGATAGAGCTGTTCCGCCATGGTAGTGCAGCCCCCGAGCCCTTTGCTCAACTCCCGCCGGCGGGAAACGGATTCGCTCACTCCCGGGTCGCGGGTCGTCTCCCACGGCAACCGAGGCGACGCGCTACGGCGGCGGAGGAGGGCCAAACCGCTGAGCGTCCAGCCGGGGCTGCCATAAGAGGAAACTTGATTTAGACCGGAAGTGAGGAGTGCAAGCTTGGTTGACTGTGTGCACCTGGGAGCTTTCCAATCTCTCTGTCGCTGGTCTACTGACTCAGAACCATATAGTTCTCCGCTCTGAGCAAGTTTTTCCACTTGTAAAGTGAGAAAAATACCTCTTGCCGTTTAGCACTGGAACTCAATGGTAGCTCACTTTCCTAGCCAGGGTTTCATTCCCAATGCCTAGGGTGGTGGTGTGAACTAAACTCGAAAAGAAGCCTTGTCTGCAGAGACGGCTTGGCTGATCAGCATTTCAATACTGTGGCGAGATTGAAATGTTGCAGGTCCAGAGGCTAAGGGCCTATCTTTGGCCAGTTCTAGCCTTCCTTACCCATTTCTGTATCGGAATTATCACCCTGTGACTTAATGGATAGGAACCTTTGGAATCTATTAATTTAGCAGACCACTAGCTTCCACCAACCCCAAAGCTAAGAATGCCATCAGATAGCATCTTGATCCTATAGGGAAGCTTCCCCCACATTGATATACCCACCTCTCTGAATATATTTTAAACTTGATTTGTGACTTTCATTGCGCGGTACAACTATAGAACTTCATGGAACTCCTTCCGCATTGGAACATGAAGTTTGGGGTAACCAGGCTATGGCCACTCAAAATCGCTCCAGAATAAAGTGTCTCTCATTCCCTTTAAGATGAGAGCTATGGCTTTTGCATGGACTATGGGGTCAAGTGGGGTGCCCATCCTTGCCATTGGACACCTTTATTCAACAACAAAAGATAAGCAGGTTTTCTAAGTGCTGTTCCAGCACTGGGGCACAGCAGCGGGCAATAGTGGCAGAGGCAGATGAAGAATTTTCATGCTGTTAAAATCCTTCCAAAATAAGAGAGAGGTGAAGGTTCCCAGAGGAGGATGGGGAGGAAGACTGTCTCAGGTTGTTCTAAGGATTTTCATGCTGTTAAAATCCTTCCAAAATAAGAGAATGGTGAAGGTTCCCGGAGGAGGATGGGGAGGAAGACTGTCTCAGGTTGTTCTAGCTACTGACACGTTGGGAGAAGAGGCCAAAGGGAGAAAGGACTTGGGAGGAGCCAGGTCCTGCTGGGCCCGCCAAGCTGTGTAATGAGGCACAAACCTTATTCCTAGGAAAACTGGGAAAAACATCATTAGATTGGAGAATTTCTACTTACGCTTTTGTCAACAGTACACACCACACACAAAAAATCCTTAATAATCGCCTCCGGCCACCGTAGGTCAATCCTATAGCATAGAGGACAAGAAACAGGCTGTGGAGGTAACCTGACTGGGTTTGAATCCTGGTTCTGCTAATTGTGTGCCCTTAGGTAAGTTATTTTAAGTACTAGGAATCTCGTTTTCATCTGTAAGATAGGAATCATAACTTCAAAGGTTAGCTGCAATATGAATTCATAGAAGACATAATGTGCAAAAGCCTACAAAGGGCACGTACTGTTCTTGGTGCTGAAGTGGTGGAGCAGAGCTGTGGTCAAGAGTACACATTGTTACGCCCAGATCTCGGGGACTCCCAAATGACCACCACGGAGACCGAATCCTGTATGTAAAAGCGAAGAGCCTTTATTCTTCAAGCTCTGGGGCTTGGTCTCTCGGTCCTTCCAATGCAGCCATGAGAGCAGAGAGCTCTGAACTCAGGTGGGGCGGGGTTTTTATCATAACAGAGGATGGGGTGAGGAGATTTCCAGGGTTCAGGACCCTGGTCGGCTGACATTTGTCTAGGGGTATAGGGAATGTTTGGAATGTCAGGTATTTCCTCTTAGATGCAGGCCCCACTGGATGGGATCAGCTTATGGCTTTTCCTGGGTCCAAGTGTTGCCTGCCAGAAGCAGTGTCTGGGCCTCTAAGTCTGTCATGGCAGCTGTGTGGTCAAGCTGTGTTGGGGCCTCCCCAACATGAAGCTTACATTCTCCAGAGAGATGTAAATGGGGAGGAGGAGCGACTTCAACAGTGGTATCAGCACGGTGGTGCATGCCTTTAATCCCAGCAAGGGCAAGCTGATCTCTGTGATCTGGAGACTAGCCTGGTCTACCTAGCAAGCTCCAACCTAGCCAGAGCTACATAGTAAAACCTTTCTCAAAACACAAACAAAGAAACAAAATATGGTAGGAATAGTGAAAACTGAAAAGACTGCATGACTTAGGTTTCCTTTTAGGAGGGGGGGGGGGTGGCGCGGGGCAGGGGAAAGCTGCTAATTAGAGGAGGGGCGAAACTTGGAGAGTGACGAGACTGGGGACCTAAGCTTTAGGTCAGCCAGGAGTTTCTTGGAAGATGTGAAAAGACTGGGAGAAGAGCAGATGAGAAATCAAATCATTCTCTTTGGCGGGAGTTATAAATGAGATAATGGAGTCTTCACACTGTGCCCGCCACAGTCACACTAATAATAGTCGGTAACTCCGCTATCACATTACAAACATACCGAGCAATGCTTTTAAAATGGTATTGCATTTAGCCTCGTAGAAACCCAGCAACTGGACTGCATGGGTTTCATAGAGAACTGTAGCCAGCAGATGCCAGTAAATAAACCGAGGGCCATGTCAAGGCCATTAGTGTTTTGTTTACAAATTCACTGAAAGGTTTTAGGGTCAAAAATAAACCAGAGAAGGGTATCCCTTGGGATTTTCCCTCCCACAAATGAAAGATGAAGAAAGTCATTTAGTTTGTGTATATTCCTCAGATACTAATTATTTATTTAGTGTCTATGTGTGGTGGGTGTCCCAAGGAGTGACCCCAATCCTCAAGTAGCCTTGTTAGATTTTAGCATCCCTTCACATATACACATACAAAAGATGAGGTCCTGTTTGCAATCAGCTTTATGCTGTTAATGGAAAGAGTAGCTGCAGAACAAGCTGTACGGACTTTGAGACAGGGTTTGCTTCAACACAAACGATTTAAATATGCTCTTGGGACCGGTGACATGGCTCAGCAGGTACAGTGCTCCCAGTGCAAGCCTGAGGACCCGAGTTCCATCCCCGGAAGCCACGTAGACATGGAAGGAGAGAACTGACTCCTCAGAGTTGCCCTCCGACCCCCACACACCGTGGTCCATGCCGGACCCCACACATGCACACAATAATTAATAAATACCAGTTTAAAATTACTGTCTTCATAATGGCACAACACTAGCATATGATAGACTCTCAATAACTGTATTTTGATTTAGGTTTCGTTCCAATGAAGACAAAGAGGAAAATACAGTTGAGAAAGAAGGAGAGCTGAGGTACATTCACTATGACTTACCGTTCATTGATGGGCAGGTGCCACGATAGACTTTGTACTTCAATCTTCTCATGAAATCTCTTCAGTCATCGGGGATGTAAATGTTACCTGTGTACCAGTATACTTGTTGTACAGATGTTGTATAACCGAAATCGTTGTCTCAATTTCATAGAAATTGTTCACAGTTAAGTAGTTTACTCCAAACCATATAGGTAGTAAGTGACAGAGATGTGTTTCTATCCCAGGGATGCCTCACGCCCACCTTCCCACACTCTACTTGCCTTAGTGGTAACATTGAGCTGCCTTTTGATTAATTCCTTGTTATTTTTATTTTATTTTTTTCTTGTAACTGTTTGACTTTTTACAGACCTATATAATTTTTATGATCAGAGAAAATGGGTGGGGTGGGGGCGGGTGTGTGTGTGTGTGTGTGTGTGTGTGTGTGTGTGTGTGAAACACTTAGCAATGTAAAACCAATTCATTGTCTTCTTCCAGATACCTGCAGTGTTTTTCGGTATTTGAGACACAAAATGCAACTCTTCAAAAAGGAATGGAGCTACCATTCTGCTGTACCTTCTACACCTTTAAAACAAACAGAACTCTTACTCCCTCTGTCTTAAGGATAAAGCTTAATGTCAGTGTGTCCTGCTGGGAATTCAACAGTTCCTGGAAACCGGGACCAGCAGTCAGCCTAGGAGCCAAGGACGCCAAAGCTTAGGATGTGAGTGTCAGGTGATACCAGCAGTGGGAGCCAGAGGCTCAAGACTCAGTCTAAAGTTGACATAGACTATAGAAGGCTGACTGACCATCCTTCTCTTTCCTTTTCATTTTCCGAATGATTGGCAGCAGTGAGTGTTGTGACTGGTCAGGGCCCTGAGTGGGAATACAGACAGTTCAGCACGGTGAGAGCACTCTACCTACGTGCAGTCAGGATCCCAAGACCCAGTTTTGGGGACCAGGCAGGCCTTTGATTGAAAGGAGAAACCAGGAGGAAAGGACTCAGGGACCCCACCCTGAGCTCCAGAACTGCCACAGGTCTGGAGATTGCAGGGTGACAAGCCAAAATCAGTAAGTTCAAGATTAATATCTATGATTCAAAGGCTACATAGTTTACCCAAGGGGCATTCCAGAGGGCCAAGGACATAGTCCTTCTTGACACAAAAGTGTCAGGTAGATATTAATGCTTTAAACACCTGTTGCTTGTATATCAGGCCTTATATAACTAATAGGGACACAATGTGGTCTTCGTCTTAGAGAGCTTACAGTTGGGAGTAACAACTGGATGTGATGTCAGAGCATCACATGGTGCCATGGGAAGCCAAAGAAGTGACTGTACAGGCTTAAACAAGAAAGTGGCACACAGCTTTCATACCAACACTCAGGAGGCAGAGGCAGGCGGATCTCTGTGAGTTTGAGGCCAGCCTGGTCTACAGAACTAGTTCCAGGACAGCTAGGGCTGTTGCACAGAGAAATCCTGTCTCAAAAAAACAAAAATAAAACCAAACAAAAAAACAAACGAAAGAAAGAGAGAAAGAGAGAGAGAGAGAGAAAGGAGGAGACAACTTTGAACTTGGGTATCTGAGGCTAGATACCATGTCTTTTCACTTAAGACAAAATATGTAAGAAATAGGGACTGGAGAGATGGCTCAGGGGTTAAGAGCACTGGCTGCTCTTCCACAGATCCTGAGTTCAATTCCCAGCAACCACATGGTGGTACAAAACTATCTGTAATGTGATCAGGTGCCCTCTTCTGGTCTGCAGGCATACATAGTAAATGTATGCATAGTAAATAAGTAAATATTATTTAAAATGTAAGAAATAAACTCATAATGTTGTCTTTATATGCGTCTTAACAACACATAATAAGCCCACATTTCTTCTTTTTTAAAAAAAGATTCTTCCAGGGCCTAAAGAGAAGTATCAGCAGTTAAGAACACTGATTGCTCTTCCAGAGGACCTGGTTTGGATTTGCAGCATCCACATGGTGGTTCATAACTGTCTATGTCCAGGTAATCTGATGCCCTCTTCTGGTCCCTATGGGCACTGCATACAAGTGGTGCACAGACATACATGCAGGCAAAGCACCCATACACATAAAATTAAAAAGTAACATCTTGTATAAGGACTGTTAGGGCATGTAAAGCCACCAAGGCCAGGACACATCAACTTCTGAACAGGAGCCCAAGAGGCAGTGAAGTAAGCTCCAGGTACTCGTTCTAATACACTGCATCAGTGTATCAATGTATACATCTCTCTGTTAATGAAAATAAGTGTGGGAACCAAGAGGACACATGGTCGCTGGTTCTGTCACACCTGCACCACCCATCCAGCCTCTGATTTTGCTCACACACTCAGCTTCTTTCTTAGTTCAGTCTCCATAAGCCCACCTATCAGTTCTTTAAAATATCTTACTGTATCCTTTTTTGTTATTTTCTTTCTGTTTTGAGACAGTGTCTCATTATATAGTCTTGGCTAGACTGGAACTCCCAATGTAGACCAGGCTGCCCTCGAACTCACAGAGCTCCATCTGCCTCTGCCTCAAGGGCAGGGGTTAAAGGTGTGTGCCCCTACACCCAATCCTTTTCTTATCTTTAATTGTATGTATATATGTGTGCATGCACATGTGTGCAGGTACCCACAGAAGCCAAAAGAGGGCACTGAATCCCCTGAAGATGAGTTACAGACAATGGGTTCTCAGAACTGACTCAGTCCTCTGAGACATCTCTCCGACCCCTCACATACCTTTTTTTGTTTGTTTTGTTTTGTTTTTCAAGACAGGGTTTCTGTGTGTAGCTTTGGAGCCTGTCCTGGAACTCACTCTGTGGACCAGGCTGGCCTCGAACTCACAGAGATCCACTGCCTCTCCCTCCCAAGTGCTGGGATTAAAGGCATGTGCCACCACTACCCGGCCACATGTCTATTTTTAATAACTGAGACACTTATGAAGAAAAAAATAAAAGGCCAGTGGCCCCCATCCCTGTCTTGTATCTGCTTTGAATATTGTTTTCCCCTGCTCCTGTCACTGGGGGAATTGGAGAGTGCTTCGGAAATGAGCAGGAATCCCCATTTGGAAGATGTCTAATAGACTGCTGACTATGCTTGTCCTTAGATACAGGCTTGATTAGTAACCTAACAGTTATGCAGGGTAACGGGCAATGAGGAAGGTTAGATCACCAATGGAGCTGAAGACTGAACCTCAGGGAACACCTCAGCTAAGGGACAGTGGCGAAGAGGTCTAAAAAGGGAACTGGAAGGGAGAAGGAGCCCCCGGAGGCTTGAATGGAGACAAAAGAAATGAGTTTGAAATAGTCACCGAAAGTGCCAGTGCCCCTCTCCATATCACCAGGAGGGTCTGAAAGGAAGGCCCTGAGTTTGCTGATTAGAAGACCTCTGGGGGTACCAGCCAGGGACTGGGGCCTCCACAGCTAGGGCCCAATGAGGTGAGAAGGTAAAAAGAGGTGGGAAGACCTGAAGACAGGGTGGAGACAGCTCTGTCGAGTTAGCAAGCTGGAAATGAAGAGCTAACATTTGCTCCTCCCCCAGGGGAGACGCAGTAGGTGTCTGTATTAGAAACAGGGTGAGCACTCTGGGGCACCTCCATGTGAGGTTGGGGTACCCAACTATTTGACATCGTGATGCATTTTCATGTACAAAGTCCATGCTTGAGAACCTGCATTATCTAGTTACAACACACACCCCCAAAACAAAAACAAAAACCCTCATACTCTTTTAAGTCAGTTCATGATTTTGTGGTGGGCCACCTTCAGGGCTATCAGGTGAGACGCCTGATGGAGGGGTCTCAATCAGAGACTCTAGCTGCAGGAACTAAAGACCTGGATGGGCAAGAGGGTGGCATGCAGTAGGGCTTCAGTTCCCACAGAATGAGACAGCCTCAAAAGGCCTTTTCACTCCAATCCCCAGCCCCCTACTTGGCCGTGGATGGTATGGGATAGGCCCTTAGCAAATATTGATTGACAGATAACTGAATGGATGGAAGGATGGAATTGAATTGCATATTGTTTTCCTCTATAATCCCTTTTGTTGAACTATAGAATATTGTTTGTGGAAGGCGTTGTTTCCTTTTCCTTCTACCACTGAAATTCTTTTATGGTCTGTTATCAGAGTAAGCATTCTTGATAAGCTAACCGGGGAAATCCAGCTTCCTTCAAAGGCCTGGTGATCAGAAATGCAGAGAGGTGGATGGCTGAAAACAACAGTTGGGACCAAGTTCAGGTCCTGACCTGGCCGGAGTGCCACCAGGTGCAGTTCCACTAGAGCCCCCAGAGGATGGTTTCCAAAGTCCCTTACACACACAGCCTTTGCACACTGCAGCTTTATGAAGCACACATGGTGGCTGGAGATGGCTCAGAGATTAACAGCACACACTGCTCTTGCAAAGGACCTGGGTTTGTTTCACAGGACCCACATCAGATGGCTCACAACCACCTGGAATTCCGGCTCCAGGGGATCCAATGCCCTCTTCTGGCCTCCATGGAAATCTGCACTCACATGCACATTCCCACACATAGGCACATACATAAACATGCAATTAATTTTTTTTTAAAGAAGTACACCGTGTACTTTGGGCTGACTAATTGAAAATAATGTCTTACCTTTCCATAGTTTCTTCTAAGACTGAAGTAAAAGAAGCAAAATCAGATGAAAGCCTTCCCTATACTAACCCTCCTGGCTTCCCCTTCCGCTGTGCCCGCCCGCGCCCCCCCCCCCCCCGCCCCCCGCATGGCTGTTTTATCACCAGTCTTTTCTTTCAAGCTGTTTTCTTCTTAAGAAAACAATCCATGCTCTCTGTCCTCTTCTCTATCTTCATCTCTATCCTCATCTGTCCTGCCCTGTCCTGATTCATCTTTAACACCAGTTTCAGGGTGATCTTCTTGCTCCCTGCTTGTCCCTCACTGGTTCCTAGTCGTTCTCCGGATAAAGTTTCAATTTCTTAGTAAAGAAGAGAGGGTTTCGGATTCTCTAGATCTTGCTCTCTCTCCATCTTCCCAATGTAAGACTGCCATAGTCTTTGTTTATGTCTATATCATATTATCATAGATTGTCCTAATCACTTCTCAGGAGATTTTCTTTCTCTTCCTTCCTTTCCTCCTTCCCTCTTTCTCTCCTTCCTTCCTTCCTTCCTTCCTTCCTTCCTTCCTTCCTTCCTTCCTTCCTTCCTTCCTCCCTCCCTCCCTCCCTCCCTCCCTTCCTTCCTTCCTTCCTTCCTTTCTTTCTTCCTTTCTTTCTTGCTTTTCACTAATTGAAGTATCCACACCTTACACATTTCTGTCCCTGAGTTTGCTGTGAGCTCCTGTCTGTGTCTGGGCCTACAATTGCTGTGGCTAGGCTACAAGTAAGTCACCAGATGTGGTGTGGCTAGTGAGAGACAGGAGGCCAGGGAGGAATGTTCCCAGCCTGGAGTGCTAAGCTTCTGACTGCCTACCATCTCCACTGTTCTTAGAACTGATCCATTCCCAGACATAGCGGTCAGCCTCTGCCACAATTTCTTAGGATCCTGCTAAGCTAGAAAAAGGAACCATCCATCTTCTCGGCACTTTGATGAGGCATTTCTTCCTCTGAGAAGCTAGGCTTCTCACACCTGCCAGTCCACAGGGGCCACATTTCCCATAGATCACCTGTCTTAATGGCAGGCACCAGGTGGCCCTGAGCAAGGATTACCTCAGCCTCTCCATGGCCAATCCAGCCTCTGTAGTTCCACCTCCACATTCACAGCCACAGTTCTCAGACCAAGCAGACCTGGACCACCCTCACATGAAGATGCTTCAGGGCACTCACTGCTTTATTTTTAACTGGGAGGGGGAATCAGGTATAAAACCCACCCATTTTAGTAGGAGTTGGATGGGTGTCAGAAAATTTATACAGTTGTAGAAACATCATCAAAATCCAATTTAGAAGAGTTCTATTACACCACACACACACACACACACACACACACACACACACACACACACACCAATTCTCTTGTGGCCTCCTTTCCTGCTTATGTTGTCAATTCCTGCTCCCAACTCCCAGACCCAGGCAACCACTCAGCTCTTTTCTGTCTTAGAATTTTGCCCTTTCTAGAAATTTCCTATACTACAAGACATTGTAGAGGCTGTGTGTGTGTGTGTGTGTGTGTGTGTGTGTGTGTGTGTGTGTGTGATTGCTGTTATGGATTGAATTATTTACTGCACACATACCCCTATGCTACCAAATATGTTGAAATCTGAACCCTGAGTTCCCCAGAATGTGACTGCATTAGGAGACCATCTGAGTTATAAACGAGGTTACAGGTGTGTGTGTGTGTGTTGGGGTGGGGGTAATCTAATAAGATGCAAGAAGGAAGAAGAGGCCATTTCTACCCACAAAGGAAGGCCACAGGGAGGCAGGGAGGTAATGTCTACATTCCAAGAAGAAGGGCTCAGAAATCAACTCTACTAATCCTTGATCTTGGATCTCTCTCAAGAAAATAAATCCCTATTGTTTAAGTCACCTAATCTGTGGGCCTTCATTTCTGCAGCCCAGGCAAGTGAGTACAGATCCTTTCGGTGAACTCGACGGTTATGTAGTCAGCTGCCCATCACGGTGACAAACACCTGTGCATGAACAGGGGGAAAGACTAACTTGGCTCATCATTTCCCGAGTGTCACTTCCCAGTCGCTTAGTTCCAATGCACGGAGCACAGCTGTTCGCCTTATGGTGACCAGGCATCAGAGAGAGGAAGGGTCTGGAGACTCTCCCAGCAACCTACCTTCTACAGTAACACCTCATCCCTCAAGGTCCCACTACCTCCCAACAGCCCATTAAGTCATGAATCTATGCATGGATTAATTCAATCATGAGGTTAGAACCTTCACAATCCAATCATATCCCGAAGTCCTACTTCTGAACATTGCTGTGTTGGGGAGACCTCATCTTCAACGCATGGGCCTTGGGGCACACTTAACATCCAAACCATGTCATTAGTATTTCATTAATCTTTATTGCCATGTAGTAGTCCATTGTGTGAGTGTAACGTGTTTTGTTTACTTACTCTACAGACAATGGACTTTTGGGTTGTTTCCAGTTTGGATGCTAGAAAGTTTCCATCCCGGTGTTTGTGTGCTGTTGTTTTCAGTTCGGTTGGGTGGATCTTGAGAACTAGTTCTTAAGATGAAATCTTCTTACCCCACCTCTAAGCCCTTGTGTCCGACCTGGGCTCCACCAACACAAACTGATGTTAAATCCTTGAACATTTAGCTGATTAGTTGATTTACTTTACTCATTTTTTTTACTGCAGTGTTGGAGATCAAACCAAGTGCCTTGTGCATGGTGTAAGAGGACTCTATCACTGAGCCACTCCCAAACCTGTATTTTGAGTTGTTTATCATGAGTTTTTGCATTGCTGGGTCTTGTTCAGAGGCTCCCCCTCTTCCGAGCCCCCTTTCCTGGTGCCTCCTTCCACCACTAGCTCAAGGCTCTTCTGTGTTCTCATAATCCTTTGAGTTTCTCTCCAGCACACGACAATGTCAGTAGTTTCTTCTACCTGGCAAGTTCCTTATGAAAAGGTATGCTGTCCACTTGGGTACTGTCACTGCCCAGGACCTGTGTGAACTGGTGCTCAGTAAAGGTTTGCTTAGAAATATATCCATCCAGGTGGATGGACACATCATTCAGTCATTTGGTAAGTGTTCACTGAACGCCTAACACTGCTCGTTGTCCTCAGAGGCCACACACATAGACACCATAACATGTTCATGTAAGGAGCAGGGAGTCCTAAGTCCTTCAGGACTTCCAGTTAACTGAGGAAACAAGGCGTGCTGAGAAAAACTGATTAGAGAACAAGGCAATAAAGAATGAAGTTGCTGAGGCTGGAGAGATGGTTCAAGGGTTAAAGACACTTGCTGTCCTTCCAGAGGACTGGGGTTTGGTTCCAAGCACCCACGTGGTGGCTCACAACCTTCCGTAACTCCAGTTCCGAGGGATCTGATGCCCTCTTCTGGCCTCTGAGGGAACTGCATGCACATGGTGCACAGACATACATGCAGGCAAATATCCATACACAGAAAGTAAAAGGAAATAAAATTTAAAAAGTTTTTTAAATGGACAAACCCAGGACTTTTCACATCCTAGGCAAGCACTCTACCAACTGAGCTACATCCCCAGCCCTAGCTAGACCTTTTGAAAATGCTCTTCCACACTTCCTGATTTGGCTTAGTGATTGATTGATTGATTGATTCATTGATTGATTGATTGATTGATTTTTGAGACAGGGTTTCTCAGTGTAACATTCCTGGCTGTCCTAGAACTTGCTTTGTAGACCAGGCTGGCCTTGAACTCACTGAGATCCACCTGCCTCTGCCTTCCAAGTGTTGGGATTAAAGGTGTGCTCCACACTGCCCAGTGGCTTAGTGATTTCTTTATAACTAGAAAATGCTTGACTATAGAGGCTTGATTTCTCTTGTTACACTTAGAATCCTGGAACCACCATGTCAACAAGCCTGCGATAGCCTAGTGGAGAATGGGAGGCTACATGGAGGACAAAGCAAGGTGTGCCAGCAACTGCCAATCACCAGATATGTGAATGAGGGCATGCTAGATGACCCAGCTTCACCCAACTCACCAGCTGACCACAGATACACTTGGGAGCTCAGCATAGATCAGCCAAGCTAGCCGAGACCATAATTGTAGGCTATGTAAATCTATACTCCCATGTTGTGGACTATAGAGAGAACAATGTTCTTTAAGTCATTAAGTTTCAGTAAGTCATTTAGCAGCAAAGGCTGATGCAGATTTAGGAGACAAAACCTTGGCACTAAGCTAGCTAGGTGTGAATTACAGTTCTGGCACCTTCTAGGAAGAGGTCCTCAGCAAGCGGCTCCATAGCTCTTGGAGCGTCAGTATCCCCAGGTAAACAATGAGAGGATGGTAGTGTCCATTCTCCATGGTTGTGGGGACTCAGTCAGATGTAGATGATGGGTTTTTTTTTTTAAAGATTTATTTATTTATTTATTTATTTATTTATTTATTTATTTATTTATTTATTTATTTATTTATTTATTTATTATACAGAAGAGGGCGCCAGATCTCATTACAGATGGTTGTGAGCCACCATGTGGGTGCTGGGAATTGAACTCAGGACCTCTGGAAGAGCAGTCGGTGCTCTTAACCTCTGAGCCATCTCGCCAGCCCCCAGATGTAGATGATGTTGATGTTAGCTTCTACAGAGCTTCACTCAGGATCAAAGGAGCCATGGTTATCATGGCCCATTACTCAGATGAGAAAACTAAATTCTGAAGTGTTTGGTGACTTTCCCCAAAGTACACAGCCATAAAGTGGTGCACTGGGGAGCCATACTCAGGCCTCTTGATCTTCACCGTTATAGGATTTCTGATAGAGAGCAGGGGTGGGGGGTGGGGAGTGGGGGGGGTGACTGGTGGGGTTAGGGAAGAACAATTAATCTCCATCTAGTGACAGATTGTCTTCTGTTATGATTTCCCCAGGAAGCCAAAGCAGGTCAGAGTTGGTTTTCAAATAAAATTTATTTTTGTTATTGTTATTTTGGCTTTGGTTTCTTTAATCTTTGTTTCTTAGGCTGGAGTTAATGAGCGATCAAACTAAACTTTTATACAAGCGATCAGCAGCACAAAGCACAAGTCTGCCTGGCACTGGCAGTCTCAACCCATTCCCCAGATTTTATCTGAGTCTGGTTTTCTTCCTCTCCTAGTTTAATACTCACCCCCCACCCCCGTGTGTGTGTGTGTGTGTGTGTGTGTGTGTGTGTGTGTGTGTGTGTGTGTGTGTGTGTGTTGAGACAAGGTCTCACTCTCACTGTGTGGCCCAGGCTGGCCTAGAACTAGCAATCTTTCTACCTCAGCACCCCCCCAGCCCCCCACCAAGTATTGAGTCCAGTCATTGCTCACCATGCTGGGCCTCTTTTCATTTGCTTCTCTCAGCTGGTGTCCCTTTCCTAGCAACCTGTAGTGCCTCAGAACTCTTCTGTCGCATGATTTCTCCTCTCCTGCGTCCTCAGCCACTCTTGGGCCCAGTGCTAGGCATGCCCCTGATGCTCAGCAGAGCATGGACTTTGCTCTTGGGTTGTACACAGGTACTGGCCATGTGGTTTCTGGGTGTCAGAATGTAAGAGCTTTAGGTACTTCACATACCCCAACTATGAAATGAGGGTACTGAGTAGATGTCTCACAACAAGACCTTGCAGATGTGACTATTAGGGTGGAGCCTGGTCCCTCATAAAGAGCTGGCAGGTACATACGACACTGAGCAGCGGATGGCAGAGGCAGCTGTCTTTTGAAATCTCCAGAGAGAAGGTTCTGTCCTCCTTTCTCAAGAAAGAAAGGACTTCATTAGCCAATCAGAAAATGCTGCGTAACAAACTTTAATTGGATGGAATGCCTCGGTTGAAAGAACAGGGGATTTCACATTAAAATAGTATTTTAGGCATTGGAGAGATGGCTCAGTTAAGAGCTCTGGCTGATCTCACAGAGGACCAGGGTTCAGTTGCCAACATGATGGCTCATAATCATCTGTAGGAACATTCACAGGGGATCTGACACCCTCTACTGTCCTCCATGGGCACTGGGTATACAAGGGGTGAACATACATACATGCAGATGAAAACCCCTACACCTAAAGTAAAAGAAAATACATTTTAAAAAAGATTTCTAAGTGGACAGAATACAAAATGTCTACACAGGAACTTGTGTGTCGCTGGTTCTTTTACTCTTTACTCTTTGGGGGCCCGCCACCAGCTCCCAACTAAATACACAGAGACTTATTCTTACTTATGAATGCCTGGCCTTGGCTTGGCTTGTTTCTAGCCAGCTTTTCCTATCTTAAATTACCCCATCTACCTTTTGCCTCTAGGCTTTTACCTTTCTCTATTCTATATTCCTTTCTTTCCTCCTTACTCTGTGGCTGTTTGTGTAGCTGGGTGGCTGGCCCCTGGTATCCTCTTCCTCCCCCCCCTTTTTCTCCTCCTCTCTTTTTCTTCTCTCTGCCTCATAGCCCTGCCTATCCCTCTCCTGCCTAGTTATTGGCCATTCAGTTCTTTATTAGACCAATCAGGTGTTTTAGGCAGGCACAGTAACACAGCTTTACAGAGTTAAACAATTGTAACATAAAAGAATACAACACATCTGTAAATGGAGGCTTTTCTCTGTCCCACCCTGTCTCTTCTTCCAAATAGTCACTCAGAGGCTTGTATTAATTATAAATGCTTGGCTGGTAGCTCAGGATTATTACTAACTAGCTCTTACACTTAAATGAACCCATTCCTATTAATCTATTTATTGCCATGTGGTCCATGGCTTACCAGTCTTCCAACATCCTGCTTCTTGGGTGGCTCACTGCATCTGTATTGACCCCACCCCTCTTCCTCTGAGTCCTAGTTTGATTCTTCCATCTAACCTTATCCTGTCATGCCATAGGCCAAAACAACTTAATTATCAACCAATGAGAGAAATACATATTCACAGTGTACAGAAGGACCATCTCATAGCACACATCTTTTCATCAGTAAACAATTATTCCACAGCATAAATGAATATAGCACATCTTAAACTAAATTCCACAACAATTGTGCATGAGTGTTTATAGTGGCAGTTTTTCATCACAGGGAAACATGTAGGAACACCCAAGTGGCTATCACCTGATGAATGGCTAGATGAACAATATAAGGTACACAGTGAAATATTATTCAATATACTAGAAGAAAAATGAAATACAGATACACGTTACAATATATATGGACCTTATAAACAAGCTAAATGAAATCAGCTAGCTGTAATGACTTTGTACTACATGATTCCATTAATAAAAATCCGGAATAGGGAAATAATGCAAACAGAAGTAGCTCAACATTCAATGGCTGCCCAGGGCTGAGGACACAGTGGGGAGGTGTGGGAAACGCTATTTCAAGGGTGTGGATGGGGTTTCTAAAATGACCAAAATGTTTGAAAACTGACTATGACAAGTGTTTTAAATGCCTGTGACTAAATTAAATTGTTGAAATGGACACTTTAAACGGGCAAATTATACAGCATGTAAAATTGTGGTTCAGTGGAACTTTTCTAAAAATTGCACACGCAAACATGGCAGCCTGTGGTGGTGCACACCTGTATTCCCAGCCTTTGCGAGGCCGGAGGTTCTTCACAAGTTTGCAGCCGGGTCTATGAGAGAGGCTGGAGGTTCTTCACAAGTTTGCAGCCGGTCTATGTGAGAGGCAGGAGGTTCCTCACAAGTTTGCAGTCGGTCTGTGTGAGAGGCAGGAGGTTCTTCACAAGTTTGCAGCCGGTCTATGTGAGAGGCAGGAGGTTCTTCACAAGTTTGCAGCCGGTCTGTGTGAGAGGAGGGAGGTTCTTCACAAGTTTGCAGCTGGTCTAGACAGCACAATGAGATCCTAACAACAGCAACAGAAGTACAAACAAAGGAAGCCAAAGCAGGTGCGAAGGTAGCCCGGACCATCAAAAACCAACTCAGGAGGGCAACCACTGCCACTCCTAGCCTGGTCTAGAATACCGGTCATAGAGGCCACCTCTAATCTGCTGGTCTTACTGTACCCCAAACTAGAAATTACTCCCGCTTCTAATAAAAAGAACCCCACTCTTCCTCTTTCACCTTGGTTTTTATTTTAATTTCATCATGTCTTGTTATCGTTTTGTTTTGATTTAGTGCTGGAGACTGAACCTCTGGACCTGAGCCTCACAAATGTTAACAAGCTCGCTGTCGCTGAGCCACACCCCGGCCTCCGGCTTACTCACAGACCACCTACCCCCCTTCTCATTTTAGTTGTACAATAATTAATGAACGGCACTATTGATAAACAACACACACAGCCTGGAACCACTGAGGCACATCTTCAAAACACACTAAGCAGTACTGGCTAGCATCATATACACCACCACCACCACCACCACCACCACCACCCCCCACCACGACCACCCACCACCACCACCACCCCACAACACCACTACCACCACCACCACCCACCACCACCACCACCACCCCACACCACTACCACCCACTACCACTACCACCCACCACCACTACCACCACCACCACCACCACCCACCACCACCACCACCACCACCACCCACCACCACCACCACCACCACCACCACCCACCACCACCACCACCACCACCACCACCACCACCACCCACCACCACCACCACCACCACCACCACCACTCACCACCACCACCACCACCACCACCACCACCACCTCCTCCACCACCACCACCCACCACCACCACCACCACCACCACCACTCCACTTCAATGTCAACTCACCTATTTACAAGATCATATTCCTTCCAGCCCTTCCACGGCCACAGTGGTGGCATTGATCCCAATAACTTTCTGGGAAAGGAGCTTGGAGCTTTTGATGAGCAATTACCATGACCAACAGGATCTTGGAAAGACCCTAACAGGTTCCCCCTAACTCTTCCACCAGGAGTCAGGTTCCTCCTAACTCTTCCATGAGGAGTCAGGTTTTTTAGTTCCCAAGCTTGGGAATCCAGTTCCTTGCTTTCTTCCCTCCAGACCATGAGTATGCCAACCTGATAGGGGGAAGGTAGAGGAAACCAGCTTGGCCCTTGCAGAGCACATCAGAAAATAGGGAAATTCATTCAAAAGAAGTCATTGGCCCGGCGGTGGTGGCGCAGGCCTTTAATCCCAGCACTCGGGAGGCAGAGGCAGGTGGATCTCTGTGAGTTTGAGGCCAGCCTGGGCTACAGAGTGAGTTCCAGGAAAGGCACAAAGCCACACAGAGAAACCCTGTCTTGGAAAAAGAAAAAAGTCATTGAACATTAGCAACATAAAAACACAACTCTGGCAGCTAAAAATGAGGTTGTTTTCTCCAAAAGATAGCATGCTTTTTTTTTTTTGAAGCAAAAACACAGCTCTTACCTCAAGGGGGATAAAAGATAGTTCATTCTATAGCCAAATATGAGTGGCCATGGCCTGGCAATACAGACTTAGGTCTCTGTGAATTCCGTGTTCCAATGCGCAAGTGGTTTCATGAAGTTTTTATAGGAACAGAACAAAGAAACCGTAAATCAAGACACTTTTCAAATACACTGGTGGGTGCATCGGATCTGCAGGTCACAGGACGTTAGGTCTAACACAGCGGTGGGCAGGAAAGGCTCCTTAGGAAGCTGAACCAAGATACATTATCATTGGGCTCTGGACCTCCCCACGTGGCTGAAGCTTTAATCAGTCATCAACCTTTGCAGACACAGCTCCTTCCAGGACCTCATGTTCACAGCCTTATAGCTCTGTTCCTGAAAGTCCACGTTTTCAACCTAAAGGATTGATCTAAGTACATAAGCCACAGCTGCTGCGTCTTTGTGTGTGTTGTTGTTTGTTTGTTTGTTTGTTTGTTTGAGACAGGGTCTCCGTATATAGCCCTGGCTGTTCTGGAACTCACTCTGTAGACCAGGCTGGTCTCAAACTCACACCTGCCTCTGCCTCCCAAGTGCTGGGATTGAAGAAGTGCACTACCCTGCCTGGCCCATTAGATTTTTCCTTCTTGAGATTTGTTCTTTTTTTTTTTTTTTTTCAGAGCTGAGGACCGAACCCAGGGCCTTGTGCTTGCTAGGCAAGCGCTCTACCACTGAGCTAAATCCCCAACCCAGATTTTTCCTTCTTAAAAGAAGATATTAAACAAAATACAAACTCTACCGAATCCCAGAGGCAATAAGATGTTGTTATGCTAAAACCATGCACAAACTAAGGCTTTACAATGACACATGGCAATTTTGAAACTCTGTTGGAATATTCCTGGCAAATCACGCATAAGAATCGAAGTAATTAGGTTGTGTATATTGGGGCACAAGCCTGCAGAGGCAGGAGAATTGCCACAAGCTTTGGAACTACGTGCTGAGTTCCAGGCCAGGCAGGGAGACCTTGACTCAAAAAGAAAAAAAAACAAAGCCAGATGGAATTCCAGCACTTGGGGGATAGAAGCAGGAACACCAGGAGTTCAAGACCAGCCTCAGCTACAGGAGTTAGTTCAAGGCCAGCCTTAGCTACAGAGGGAGTGAGTTTGAGGCCAGCCTGGAATGCATAAAACCCAATCTCAAAAAAATAAACAACAAAAAATTCAAGCCATTATTTAGTATCAGGGGCCAAGTTCCAAAAGGTAAAGGTCGTGCGCCCTTGATTCTAGCTAACGGTTAGGTTAGATAAGGAGGGTGCCGACGGTTAAGGTACTTCCTGAATGCCAGGCCAGTTGACAGACAGGGTTTTTTTAAAAAGGCTCAGTAAAGAAAAAACTTCATTTCAGTTTAGTCTTTGTAACTGTAACAGGTCCAAGAAGGACAATTTGGGGAGACTTTTTTTGAATTTTGATTTTTATTGAGACAGGTGTTTTCATATTCCCAGGCTGGCCGGGAACTCACTGTATATCTGAGGATGGCCTTGAACTTAAGATCCTCCGGCCTTGACCTCTCGAGTGCTGGGATTACTGAACTTCATCACCAGACCTGGCTTTTCTTTTGCTTTTATGCGGCTCGTGTTTCTTAAATTTCCGGGAAAACGCAGTTGTTTGATTGTGCCTAGATCGTATGTCTAGACGTATGCTCATATGTGTATGCATAATAATAGCTGTGAGGGGGGTTGGGGAAACCAAATACCTGGCTTTTTTCACTTCTACCAAGACAGACAAGATCTAGCACCTTCCAATAATCATATGGTAGAGACTTCTTCATATAAGAAAGGGATTTGAAGTAACAACCACGCCACAACCACAACTGACTGTTAAACCCTGCAGTCCACATCCATAAAACTCCAGTTCAAATGTAAATATTTAACCTGTCATTTAGATGCTCATCCAGCCATGTTCGCCTACAGATGCTGTAAGAATTTATTAAGCGCCTACAAACTCCAGGCCCACCGCAAAGCCCCATGGAATCCGAAACAAAACCCACTCTGTGAAGCCTTCTCTGCAGACACTCCCTCGCTTACAGAGAGGCGGCTGAGGAGTCAAAGCCGCATTGCGGGCCCAGGCAAAAGTAGGAAGATCACAGAGGTCGGCCTGTCAGCTTTGCTTGGGGGGTGGGTTAGAAAGTTTTTTACAGAGATGATATTGAAGAGAGTCTTTGAAAACAGGACTGGTGTTTTGCTACGCATGAAAGAGTCAAGTGTGTTGGGGAGAACTATATGGCAAAGTGGGAAGGAAGTTCTTAGAAAGAAGTCACACCTTCTGCCAGAGGATTAAGGACTGTGGGGAGGTAGGAATGTTGCCAGTCCAGAGCTTTGATTACAGTGTATCCTGGGCTCTCTTCAGTCCCCTCAATAGCCATTTCTTGCTCCACCGCTATGCGTGGCCTAACATCCTTGTGACTGACAGATGAAACCTTTCGGAAGGTATTAACTTAGCCGACCATGGGCTTCCACCCACAGCTTAAGAATGTCATCAGACAGTGTCTGAGGCCCTTAGCAGCGGTTTCTCCACTCTGCGGGAACCTGCCCTCCTGATATTTCTACTGATGTGTTCAAAATGTCTGGATTGATAACTTTCTGTGGTCCGTTGCTACAAAAGTTTCTTAAACTGTTACTATTTTGAAACTTGGGATTTGGGGCGACTTACATCCGTCTTCCTGGGCCATGGTCACTCATATTTGGCTCTAAAATAGTCACTTGTCCCCTTTGGGGATAAGTGTTGACGTCATTCCCCCATGCAAGTGAGGCATGACATGTGCCAGGCTACAGTACTGAGAGCCGCAAACCACACACAGCTGTGCCGGGTGGAGTCAGAATGGAAACTGAGGGGCAGGTCAGGTTGCAGAATTAATGTGGGGGTGGCTGGCAGCCAAATCTGGGGCCTTGTATCACCACCGCCACAGTACATATGGTAATATATACCAGAGCTGTGGCTGTCATGTGGGCGCTGGGCCGGTTCTAGACGGTAAATTCAGGAGCTGATCCCATGGTTCCAGGAGATGCTGAGCTGAGAAGGCCTCTTCTTCTTGTCTTCAACTAGCCAGTTTCCGTTTCCGTGGCTTGCAGTAAAGAATCGAGCTTGATAGTGAAGTGATGTGAAGATGGTGATAACACCCTGGATGGACTAGAATGAAGAAAGATTAAGATGAGAATTCAGGACTGCAGAGACAGCTCAGTTAGTCACAGGCTTGCTAAGCAGGCATGTGGCCCAGTATCCATGTAAAAGCCAGGTGGGGAACTCTGACCCTACAAATGTGCACCCACACTTGGACACACACACATGCTCTTACCCACACAAACGTGTTTACCACACACACAAATGAAGAAAATAGAAAAGTGAGAAGGTGTTATGGCATGGCAGTCCTTAAGCTCAGGAACCAAAGGACTTACATTTGTATCTTAGCCCCTTGCCTGTGGCTTTATCAGCTTGTGCTGCTATAACAAAACACCACAGGCTGGGTAGCTTAAACGGCGAATATTTGTTCCTCATAATTCTGAAGGATGAGTGGTCTAAGATCAGGATGCTGGTGGATTCGGTGTTTGCTGGGGGCTGTCCTCCTAGCCTGGAGACAGTTGCTCTTTTAAGGTTTCCTCTCATGGCAGAGACAGTGAGCTCTGATCGCTTCAGGCTCTGATTTCATCATGAGGGAGCCCCCCTCACTACGTCATCTAAGCTGAATTCCCTCACAAAGTCTTCTCTTCCAAAAGCCGCCTTGTTGGGAGTTAAAGCGCTCTTCCATACGCACTGGAGGACACACTAGTGGACCTGGAGCCACACGTTAGCTGAGTGACGGCCACAAGTCAATCACTGCCACGAGTCTCATCTTTAAAATGTGGAGATCCAGCCGGGCGGTGGTGGCGCACGCCTTTAATCCCAGCACTCGGGAGGCAGAGCCAGGCGGATCTCTGTGAGTTCGAGGCCAGCCTGGGCTACCAAGTGAGCTCCAGGAAAGGCGCAAAGCTACACAGAGAAACCCTGTCTCGAAAAACCAAAAAAAAAAAAAAAAAAAAATGTGGAGATCCAAAGGGGAATTCCTCTGCGGGGCTGTTGTAAAGATTACACGAGATCATGGGCCTGAAAATACTCTGTACACTGAGGTGGTTAGAATGAGATTGCCCCCCATAGGCTCATATATCTGCATGCTTAGTTCCTGGTCAGTAGACTGTTGGGAAGGAGTAGGAGGTCGGCCTTGCTGGAGTAGGTGTGTCTCTGGGGATGACTTCGATGTTTCAAAAGATCAGCACCATTGCCAGCGTTCCTTCTCTGCCTTCCGCTTGTGGATCAAAATTCTCTGCCCTCCGCAACCCCCTCAACCCTCCAATCCCCACCTTTCCACCCTCCCCCACCCCCATGAATCATGATGTAAAGCTCTCAGCTACCCCTCCAGCACCGTACCTTCCAGATTGCCACCATGCTCCCAGCCGTGATGATCATGAACTAATCCTCTGAAACTGTAGGCAAGCTCCCAGTTAAATGTTTCCTTGGTAAGAGTTGCCTTGGTCATGATGTCTTCTCACAGCAATGAACAGTGACTAAGACAAGGCTGTAGCATAAGCCTACCATATCTGGGCTCTATCTTAACAGTGTCCAACACCAAGTATGGCAGACAGAACTCCTCCTTCAACACTGAAGCTAGAAGGAGAGATAATAATCTCTTTTGAAATAATGACTCTCTTCCAAGGACTGTGAGAATTGCTTTGTCAACATTATTGCCCCAACGGCCTAAGGTGACAGCCATTGTCTGCCCCCTGCAAACTGCTGATAAAATGTGGTCCCCAAGGCAATTTGGAGGTGATGGGACCTTTAAGAAGTCTATGTTTAAGTGGTGGTTGGTGCATTAAGAGAGACGACACATTTTTTGGGAGATTAGATTAATTTCCAAAGGGTGGGTTGTTATAGCCTGAGTTTGGCTTCCTCGGCTCCTGCCTGCTCTCTCTTCTGCTTGTGACTGTCTGTCCTTTCTGCTCTCCACCATAAGAGTCACAGCACAAGACCTTCATCAGAAGCAGAGCAGACAGCATTCAAATAACCTCTCGCCTTCATAAATTACCCGTCTTGGGTGTTTTGTTAGGGCAATAGAAAACAGACTTAGACTGCCACCAATGTTCCCGACTTGCCCTGGACTCTGTGCTTGTCCTGAGTCTCACACCTTGGCAATCTCCTCAGATGTGGGCAAAGGTCTGTTGTGCTTATCTCACAAAAGAAAAACTGACACTTAGAT
Organism: Peromyscus maniculatus bairdii; assembly: GCF_049852395.1. Classification (NCBI taxonomy): domain Eukaryota; kingdom Metazoa; phylum Chordata; class Mammalia; order Rodentia; family Cricetidae; genus Peromyscus; species Peromyscus maniculatus. The sequence goes on from NC_134852.1 coordinate 110,851,255, forward strand.
CTTACAACATGCCCCAAATCACATTTGGTGACAGAGTCCAAAACTGAACCTAAATCATTCAAGATTAAACAACAAAAACTATAGGGATGGAGAGTGAAGAGACGTTGGTGTATGTGGAACCCCTGTTCTCTCAGCTTAGTCTGGGGAGCTCTTCTGGGAGACTGTCCAGAGGAAATCTCAGCACCCCAAGTCCCTCAAGGGCAAGTCCTTGAAAGGGCATGGTGCCTGCTCTGCTTTGTGTGTTTATCCACAGAAACTGCCTTGTTTCTGTGGGATGATTTAAGCCTCTCCTGCTTGATCCTGTTTATATTTTCCTTTGTGTTTTGTTTTCTTAAGCGTGGAAGAACAATTTAGCCTTTCTAGTTCCAACTGCCTGATCCCCAAAGCAGGTGGCTTTGAGTCTTGAGCAATAGATTTCAATAACAACTTAGATGGAGATGAGTGAGGAGATCGCCCAGTCTGCATCAGAAACCAGTGCTTCTCAGATGCTAGTGAAAGGACAATAGCTAGGAGAAAGAGAAAACCTGGTCAGCTTCAGGATTGATACACCTGATTCCTCCGTTCCCCCACCTAACCTGTTCCCCCCCCCAAGTAGTTTGCTCTCCTGCTATGTTGAGAAACAAGTCTGGAGGCTAGCCTGTGGTCCCCAGCTCTGTTCCTCCCTCTCTGAGGTTTAGTTTTCTCATCTGCCAAATGAAGGAGTCACATGATTAGGTCGCATGCTTCCCTAGCCGTCCTTGTGAGGGTGACACTCTAGGATTCTATAAGGACCCCCATAACCCAACTACTGCAGCAGGCAGGCCTGGGACTGGAAGGCATGTGTAAGTGGTTGTGAAGGTGAGTGTGAGTGTAGGATGTGAGTGTGAGCCGGCGTGTTCCATTGTGAATGTGTGTATAGACCAAGGGTCTCTCTAGGCTCTCTTGAAATTCCTGCTGTGGCGCAGCACCCCCCCTCCCCGGTCCCCACCCCTCCGACTCTCACAACTGCCTTCCCACCTCCCTCTCTCCTGGGTGGAGGAACAGACACTGACAGGTGAGGTGGTACTGAGCACAGGATTGGCAACAGCCCTGAAGTTGGGCTTTGGTTGGAACCCTGACTCCATTCTGTACTCAGTATAGTGACCATCAGCACATTATTTACATAACCCTAAGTTTCCTCTGCGAGGTCGGGCTCCTGGCTCCGCACAGCCATGGGAAGCATGAGAAAAGAGTGTGCAAAGGAAGCCAACCAGCGGACGCCCAGTCAGGACCAGCCACTGTAGGACACAGAGCAAAACAAGAACATAGGTTCTCTTTCTGAAAAAGATTTAAATTGCATTTATTTATTCATGTGTGTGTGTGCATGTGGGCTGGAGAGATGGTTCAGTGATCAAGACTACTTTCCCAAAGGACCAAGTTCAGTTCCTAGCACCCACATCAGGTAATTCACAACCACCTGTAATTCCAGCTCCAGGGGATTCAAGTTCTTCCTTTGGGTCCCACAGGCCCCTGTACTCATATGTATATACCATGCATGGAGATACACACCCATAAACATAAATTAAAAGTATAGTCTTGAAAACAGAAGAAAATTTTATTTTTTCCCCTCTCAGGCACCCTCCAACCCATGAGCTTCCTTCCTTCACAGTCTGGGTCCCAAGTGTATTTCGTCAGTTTTGCTGTCCCAATAAATAAATAAAATGAACGGTTTAGCTATGGGACCAGGAGTGTAGCTTGGTGATGCAATGTCCCCTTAGCATGCTCAGGTCCCTGGGTTCTAGTTCTACACAGAATAAGTTTAATTGTGAAAGTGCTTTCCAGCTACTGTGTGGACTGGAGAGCAATTCCTTGCACAGAAATCCTAGTGGGAAGGTGAGAGAGGGAGGGACAGAGGAAGAGAGAGAGAGAGAGAGAGAGAGAGAGAGAGAGAGAGAGAGAGAGAGAGAGAGAGAGAGAATCTGTGGTGCCTTGTGTACACACAGGAAGCACTCTGCCACCAAGTCACATCCCAGACCTTGTTTTCTTGGATTTTGTTTGTTTGTTGCTTCGTTTGGTTTGGTTTGACTTTCTACTCAGCATATTGTTTACGTTCTGCTCTTTCAAGCAAGTTAACTATGCTATTGGGAGAAAGGTAATGGATAGAAAGGGGTGCCATGGGTAAGGGCCCCCGAGGAATTCAACAAACAAAACCCATTCCCAGCCCCTTCCTGAGCCCACTGTGGCCCTGGGATGGCCAGATGGAGGTCAGAGCAGCTGAGTCACTTGCTTCCTTAACGCTCAATACTTTCCCATGCTGTTCATTCATCTTCCCTCCCTCCCAGATGCCAAAGCGTAACCGAGGATGAGGACATCATACGTCCTTTCTCAGAGACTCAATCATATTTTCACTTACCTCTTCTGCATCACCTGAGTCCTCCTGGATCCCCAGGAAAGGAACTGAGGGCCTGGAGCCCAACGGCAAGGAAGGAGCTTCCGAGGAAGGTCCCTGTCATTGGGCAGAAGGGATGCTCAGGCCAGCCTGGCTGCATGCTTGGAGCTGGGAAGCCAGCCAGTGTTTCATCTTTTGTTTTTTCCTCCTAGGGCTTCCTGTCTCAGAGGTAGTTGGAGAGGGGTCATGGGGACTTCCTGGCCTCTACAAACAAACTTTTCCGTTGTCGTTGGTAAGGCCACACTTCCAGGTCAGACAGACCAGGTTGGTGGTCAGTAATGGTCAGCAATGCAGCCTTCAGAGGAAATCATTCCCCCCCCCCCCCCCCCCCCGGTCCCATCAAAGATTCCTGCAAGAGGAGGTTAACCACTGCTGCCTCAGAAGATCAGAGATTACCGGCTTATTCTCTGATGAGTCCCAGGGCCTGCAATAGTCCCTGGCACATAACTGGAGCTCCACAGGCTTCTAAGTCAGTGGGTAGAGATGCAGCCCAACACCAGCACTTCACTGAGCCTGGGGCGACAGACCCAGACTGAAAAAGTTTCTGAAGGACACACAGTGAATTAGTGTCAGAACCCAGATGAGAGCTACATTTATTATTTTTTCATTGCTTTAACAAAATACCTGACAAAATCAAGTTGGAGACAAAGGGAAGGCTTTATTTTGGCTCCCAATCAGAGGTGACAGCCCCTCACGGCAGGAAAGGCATGGCGGCAGTGTGAAGTAGCTGGTCCCATTGAGCACAGGGTCAGAACAGAGAGAGGTGAATACCAGCATTCAGCTGGCCTTTCCTTTTTGATTCAGTCTAGGACTCCAGCCTAAGGAATGGTGCCTCTCACAGTTGAAGTGGGTCTTCTGACCTCAGTTAACCTAATCTATATCTCAGTTAACCCAATCACAGGCATTCCCAGAGGCTTGTCTCCTAGGTGCGTCTAGATGCTGCCGTGTTAAGGATCCAATCTTAACTATCACAGGAGCTCATAGTTCCTAAATCCTGCACCAGTGTTCTTTGTGCTGGGTGATGATCTATGCACAGGAAGAGAAGTATTCTCCTTCTCTAAGCTAATAGAGTCAGGACACTTCCATGAAACCCCCAGAGAGCTTGACGTCTGAGGACACTGCTTAGGCATCACAGGCTCCAAGGTAGTGAGCTGAGCATGTGCTTGGGGAATTTAAAGATGAGAGTCTGGGTAGAATATTTAGGACAAGGGGTCAACTAGTTGTGCCAAGAGCAACCTCTTCTCCTGGGACTCTGAGGCAGTAAAGGGTGTTTTCTAGGGACTGGTGTGGACCTGGCTGAAGGGAATTGACTGACAGTCTTAAAAGGGACCCTCCACCAAGGTGCTTAGTCTTACCGCAACTTGATATGCCATGCTTTGTTGATAACCATGGGGGGGGGGGCTGTCCCTTTCTGAACAGAAACAGAGAAGTGGATTGGGAGGGGAACTGTGGTCGGGATGTAAAACAAATAAAAAAAAAACTTTTTTAAAAAAGGTCACCCTCCACCAAGTGTGGTTGCACATAACTGTAATACTGTAATCCCAAGTAAATAAGAGAAAAAGCATACACATGATTTTTTTTGTTTTTGTTTTTGTTTTTGTTTTTGTTTTTGTTTTTGTTTTTCGAGACAGGGTTTCTCTGTGTAGCTTTGGAGCCTTTCCTGGAACTCACTCTCACGCTGTAGCCCAGGCTGGCCTCAAACTCACAGAGATCTGCCTGCCTCTGCCTCCTGAGTGCTGGGACTAAAAGCGTGCACCACCACCGCCTGGCCATGATTTTTATGTGACATTAAAGCAGTGGTTTTCAACCTTCTTAATCCTGTGACCCTTTAATACAGTTCCTCATGTTATGGTGACTCCCAACCATAAAATCATTTTGTTGTTACTTTATAACTGTATTCTTGCTACTGTTGTGAATTGTAATATAAATATCTGATTTGCAGGACATCTGTGACCCTTGGGAAAGAGTTGTTTAACCCCCAAAGGGTCATGACGCATAGGTTGAGAGCCACTGTATCAGAGTTTTCCTTAGGAAATAAATAATACCCTCCCTCCCCCATAGGCAAATCTGTGTGTTCTGATGCTAATGAAGAAGCAGATATTTACAGAGAAGTATTAGTGCATGAAAGTCTCCTCCATGGTAATATGCTGGGGGGTGGGGGCGGGGAGATAGCAAGACCCATTTGTTCAGACTCTTCTCTGCAGCCAGAGATGAGGCCGGTTGTCCTCTTTTCCCTTAGACATTGCAAGGAGGGCTCCTTTCAAGCGAGGATCTCAAGGCCTGCTTTAGAGAGAGGCCGGAAACTTTCTCCAGCTTTAGAGTGAGGTTAGACACTCTCCTCTGCTTTAGAGAGAGGTTGGAAACTCTCTCCCGCTTTAGAGTGAGGTTGGAAACTTCCTTCCAGCTTTCGTGGCTGGATTCTGACAAGATGGCTAGGAAGCGCGTGAGAGAGACTGTCCTGTCCCTGCTGTCTTCTCAAATGCAAGGTGCTGTGTTTGGGGGCAGCATGTTCTGACCCCCCTATTGTTATGTGAAGAAATGAACAACATTCCCCACTGTGGGTGAAGACACAGTGCTATACTGTAATTGTCTAGAAAGTATTCCAGAACAATCAATTACATTTTAAAATATAAGCCCCATTGGATCAGGCACATCTCCTTTAAGATACTAGAACAAAAGTATCATTACCTAAAAGTACAGGTTCAAGGATATTTATGAGAACATTGCTTATGGTGACCAAATTGGAAATAACCCGGGCTTCTAATAGCAGGGACACATTTGAATAGACTTTTGTGCATTTGTTTTACACCATGGATGATGACCTAGCTATTCAAAAGGCAAATCGAATCTTCCTCAATGTGTCTGAAACAGGCCAAACATGCGGACTCTAGGCCCATAGCTGTGATGCTGGGATAGGTAAAAGCAAACTGCCCAGTAATGAATTAGCAAAAGTGTGGGCAAGTCACAAAACACAGTGCTCGCACCGTTTAGCTGGGGTTGAAATGGGGGCAGCGGCAAGGGAGGAGGAGGTGAGAAAAAGGGAAATGGCTAACATGGCTAACGTGCTAACTTTGTGTTGGACTATTAGAAGAACATATCACACTTTCAAGTTTGGAAAGCTGTATTTTTATTTCACGTGTATGTGTTTGTGTGAGTGTACGCCACGGGCGTGCAGGTGCCCAAGGAGGTCAGAAGAGGGTATCTGATCTCCTGGAATTAAAATTATAGGCTATTGTGAGCCACCCGACATGGGTGCTGGGAACCAACCTCCGGTCTTCTGGGAAAGCAGTGAGTGTTTACAAGGGCCTGTGCTTCTAATCTTAAAAGAGTGATGAAGAAATAAAAGGGAAGCGAAAAGGCAGAGACAGATTCAACAGGAAAAAGCCAGCTTTGGACTCCAGTCCTATGGCTTACTAGTTGGGTAAGCACAAACTACTTATTCAAACGTCTCTCAGTCCCAGGTTTTCTTATCTGACAACGTGGAGGTAACACCTAATCTTCTGAGTCATTGCAAAGATTAAATGAGGACTTGGGGTGTAAATCGGTGGTAGAGCACTCGCCTAGCTTGCACAGGGCACTGAGCTTGAACTCCAGTACAGGAATGAAGAAAATAAATGAAATTTGTGAGCTGAGTATGGTAGGTAGCACGCGCCTATAATTCTATCAAAAGGCAGAATCATGAGTTTGAGGCCTGAACTACAAAACAAGACCTAGTCTCAAAAAAGATGATATGAGGTAACACATTCTGGTGTCCCGTTTCTGTACAAGACAGCTCCCTCTCAAAAGCATTCCTGCCATGATGCCCAACACAATGGTATGATGTTGCCAAGGAGGTTGTCACTAGGGCCAAGCAGGTGGCAACACCATTTCTGGGCCTCTAAAACTGGAAGCTAAATAAACATCTTTTCTTCATAAAGTACTCAGCTTCGGGTGCTTTGCAGTTACAACAGAAAATGGACTATTACAACTTCCCAATACTAAATGAACAATACTAAGTTCATTGCATCAGCTGGTGTATTCTCCTCCACAGCTGTTCCACCGAAACCAACCAATCACCGTGAGAATATTAACGACTGGATCTCCACCTTGTAAGGGACGTTGTTTCTGTTTCACTTGCCACCAGTGATCCGGTCCTCCTTGTCGACATCAGCTCAAGTATCTTTTTATTATTTTTAAAATTATTCTATTTTGTGTGTGTCTGTGTGTGGTGGCTCACACTTGTAATTCCAGCACTTGAGAGCTTGAGGCAGGGGGAATCAATGGAAGTTCAAGGGAGCCTTGCACTACAGAGTGAGACCCTGTTTCAACAGAAAAACATCCAAAAGAGAAAGAAATCCCAGCAAGCTGAGAACAAATCAAAGCTGAGACAAGAGGCGAGAGAACGTAGTAAGGAGAACTGAATGGGAATTGATCCAAAATGGATACAGATGTTAGAATGAGCAGAGAAATACATTAAAACAATTATTATAACTGCATACCGTGTGCTCAAAAGTAAAAGAGAAACATGAAAAGTGCAAAAGAGAACAAACAAACCGCTAATACATTACCAAGGAGCAAGATAAAGTACTACAGGTTATCAGCTAATAAAGGCAACAAAATCAAATGATAAGGCATTTAACTATACAGAAACTAAGGAAAGGGGACTCACCTTTTACATAAAAAAAAAAAGCTTCCTAGTGTATTTTTCTAGGCAAACAACATCATGCATGTAGTAGTAGTAGGTTTTGTTTTCACTATCCATTTCCCCATTTCTTGCTATAATCTGGGATTCTGTCCTACAGCAAAGCTCGGGAGCTTTTGCTCATGCTGTTGCTGTGGCTACAGCTTTAAACGTGTAAAATATTGCCGGGTGGTGGTGGTGGTGGCTCACACCTTTAATGCCAGCATTTGGGAGGCAGAGGCAGACGGATCTCTGAGTTGGAGGCCAGCCTGGTCTACAGAGTGAATTCCAGGACAGCCAGGAAACCCTGTCTCAAAACACCAAACAAACAAATAAATGTGTAGACTATTAAAGGTTGATAGGCCTTCTTCCAACATCCATTTTGCAGAGCCTATGGCCCCGAGAGCGGAAGTGACTTGTCACATCAAACCGCACAGTCACAGGACAAGAGCTAAACAGAGTCCAAGTCTCTCAACTCTATTCAGTTCCTGGGGAGCCAGCCAAGGAGAAGGTGTGGGTGACTTCACTGGGTGGGAGCCCCCAGCCAGGGAACACTCGATTGTTCCTTAGCTAGCTGGCAAGCCGTCCTCGCTCCCAGTGGCTGTGTCCTGAGCAAAACGACTCGACTGTGGCAGAGCTGATAAACGTCCATAGTCCCGGAGGCCAGACTCATTCTTACTAAGGATAGCCTCACCAGAGCTAGGCTGTCAGCCTGAGCTCAGTGCACCCAGTCTAGGTTCTTTGTGAACTACACAGCTAGGCAAATGGTGAATAAAACCACCGACCTTATAAAACTTAAACATTTTCAGTGCCATGTATCAAAAGGCTTCGTTTTTAAACGATATTGTTTTCATTTTTAAATAGATGTGTGTGTGTGGGGGTGGGGGAGTTACGGCTTTGTGCACATGCATGCAGTGCCCATGGAAGCCCGAACCATCTTCTGGGATGGGGCCGGATCCCCTGGAGCTGGAGTAGCAGGCAGTGATGAGCTGCCCAGCATGGGTGCTGGAAACTGAACTTGGGTCCTTGGCTAGAGCAGTACATGCTCTTAACCACTGAGCTGTCGCTTGAGCCCAAGAAGGCATTGTTTTGTTGAAAGAAAATTTCCTGAGTGCAGACTGCTTTGGCCCGAGTATTTCCAAGTTTACACACCGATAGCCCTGTGTACAGCAGGATCTCCTACCAAGCTTCCCTGGCCAGATTCCTGAGAAATCTTCACTCTAACCACACAACAACTGCTGTTTGACTTTCACTTGGCATCGAAGCGTCATACCAATCATGCCCACCTCCTGATCTGTCCCAGTTAACAAGGCACCAAAATTATCTGTTATCTGGCACCAAAATGCTCATAAACACGAAGGTAATATCAAAGTGCCAGGGTAGGTGGCGTTAGCTTTCAGTTGGCATTACTATCAAAATAGAATAGAACAAGGCCGGGCGGTGGTGGCGCACGCCTTTAATCCCAGCACTCGGGAGGCAGAGCCAGGCGGATCTCCGTGAGTTCGAGGCCAGCCTGGACTACCAAGTGAGTCCCAGGAAAGGCACAAAACTACACAGAGAAACCCTGTCTCGAAAAATCAAAAAAAAAAAAAATAGAATAGAACATTAAAACATTTTTACGGATAAGTTCAGGCCCCTACAGGAGTTTCTATAAACTAGGCTTTGAGAAACTCTATTCTAATCATTGCCAAAACCCCGGACTGTCTTTACCCAAAAAGCTGAAGAGTAGGGCCCTGGTGCTGTGGGATTAGACTGCAGTCGCATTGACGCAACCACATGTGCTGGACTGCTGTTTCCCTGTTATCTGCTGGCAAACTTCTCCTTACGCTTTGAGTAGACTTTTCTGGAAACTGTTTTTGGCTCCCACAAGTTGAGTGGGTCTCAACCTCCTTTGCACTCCTATCTACATGACACACTCAGCCCTCAGTTCTCAGGCATGATTGTTTTACTTCCTGTCTGGTCCCACATCTCCTCTGTAGCCTAGACGGCAAGCTCCGTGAAAGCCAGGTCAGAGTCTATTCATTTCCAGGCCCCCACTTCCCTATGCAGGGGTAGGCTCAGGAAGGAATGTGAATGAGTGAATGAATGAATGAAGGGGTGAATGAGTGAGTGAGTGAGTGAGCTGCATATCCCTCTAGAGTCTCTGTCAGCTCTAGAATATTTGGCTCTGCCATCCAGTTTAGCATTTCCTTTCCTCTCTCCAGCTTTCAGTTTGGTCTCTGCGAAGGCTTGAAAAGAGCATTTCCATAAGCTGGCTCTGCATGGGCTTCCCCCCCCCCCCCCCCGCAGGTAGGGCATGAGAACACCCTCACTTTGCTCTTGAACAAGCAGAGATGCAAACAAGGAAAATCACTTGCCTTAGGGCACCCAGGTCAGATATAATTGCATCAACCCAGAAGCTGTGTGCTGGCTACTTCTGTTTCTTCCAGGACATTGTCTGTTTGTTACTTTTTCATTTAGATGTTTTTGGTCAGCGCTGCCATAGGGAAAAGCAGTGTTCCCTATGACCTCACCTCCCGGTGGCACTGTTTTGAGAACAAACTGGATTCTCACGGTTCTCCCAATGGTGGCAGGGTGCCCACGTCAGGCAAGGTATTTTTCATACTGAAAAGAAACAAAGATAGCGTCGGCCCTCATTTGTAATTTCCCCAGAGCAGCTGGAATCTAAAAATCTCTTTGTTTCCCTTCTCAGCTTATAAGGCTGCCTTTTGTCCTTGGTAAAGGGGAGCAGAAAAGTGCAGGTGGGGGCAGGGGGACTTAACTTACTTACGCATATTTTTATTTCTAGACACTTTTTTTTTTTTTCCCAACACGGGCCAAAATGGACATCCTGAAATCCCACTCACCGTACGTCCTTAATATAGATGCCTCATTTCCCTCCCATGGCCAAAACCACTGGTGTCATCCCTGAGCCCGGACATCCTTCTTCCTTCCAGACCGCGAAGCCACTCGCCTCCTCGTGCCTAGCCTTCCCAGTGGGCATCCTGGCTTAGACCTCACAACCACCAGACACTCAACATTTAATCACTTCCGCTCCCAACACGCGGCCAGCTCTCCCTCACCTTGCTTCTTGGCCATGGCCCTGGAACCCAGTGGGAGAGAACTCTAGAAAGGAAGAAGAGGAGAATGCAGCCCCATCGCTGAGTGTCATTTATGGACGTACACCATAACGAACTGTACATGGCAATACTGATACATTGAAATAAATGTTTTGAAAATTAAAAATACAGATGATAAATTTTAGTTTTGTTTCACCAGGTAAATAGCTGCCACTTTGTCTTTGGTAGGGTTTCTATTGCTGTGATAAAACACCATGACCAGCCGGGCGGTGGTGGCGCACGCCTTTAATCCCAGCACTCGGGAGGCAGAGCCAGGTGAATCTCTGTGAGTTCGAGGCCAGCCTGGTCTAGAGAGCTAGATCCAGGAAAAGCACAAAGCTACACAGAGAAACCCTGTCTCAGAAAAAAAAAAAAAAGAAAAGAAAAGAAAAAAAAGAAAAACCTACCATGACCAAAAGTGACTTGGGGAGGAAAGACTGAGCAGTTTTAAGTATGACGGTGGCATAGCTTCATGTAAATGATGGTCCAGAAGTAAAGACCAATAACTTCTAAGTGCCCTTTGGGGCTCTCCATGGTCTGCTCATGTCACAACAGCAGTATGCACCTTTCCTTATCTCTTCAGCTCGTCAGTGCCCCCAACCCTGCACACAGGCTCTTCTCTCTGCCTGGAATGTTCCTTGGCCATCACCAGTTTGGCCTTCAGCCTCCTCAGAGAGACCTTTCTGTGGACATTGTCTCAGAATACTCTCCCATTTTCCTCTCAATCACTAGCCCAACAGATTGATGAACTACCTCACTTAGCCAGAGAGACAGGGACTGTTACATGCATGAATCTGTCTTGTTGATAAAGACATTTCCTGATTCTTTGGGGCAAAGTTCATGGCTCCTTCTTCTGTGCATTGCCTCGTCATTGTCTGTGGACATGTCTATCTCTGCCCTAAAATCGGCAGCTTCTTGAAGACAAGGACAAAAAGCACACTTTCATTTACTTTATTTTGTGGGTTTCTTTTCTTTTTTTGAGGCAGGTTTTCATGTAGCTCAGGCTAGCCTTATCAAACTAGTCATGTAGCCCCAATTGACCTTTAGTTCCTGATTTTACTACCTTACACATGCTAAGATTACAGGTATGAGCCACCATATCTAGCAAAATCGTGCTTTGAATTCCTGTCACCTATTATGGGATGGCCAAGTGTGGAGTAGGACAGTTTTCCTTGGATGAATGCGCCCACATGCTAAAGGGAAAGGCTGGGCTCAATAGGTACAAAGGAACTCAGGGCAAATCCATTCCCTTCACACTCGGCTTCCTGTAGTAACCTGTTTATTCACTTACCCAGCAAACATTGTCTGCCTATTATGTGCTAAACCAGGGATATGTGTAATAAGATATTTAAAGATCAATAAGAGAGGGGTAAGTCAATGGGCTCTGGCACCTGACCATCTAGACTGGAATCTTTTCCTTGCTACCTTCCAGTAATCAATGATAAACAAGTAAGTCAGATACAAGAAGCCTCAGTTTCCCCAACTGTTATATAAGGACAATAATAGTATCTACTTATTATTAAATGTATTACTAAATAAAATTAAAATTAATGGAAACACATTTCCTGATCCTTTTGTACAAAGCTCATTGCTCCCTCTTCTGTGTATTACATTGTCATTGTCTGTGGACTTGTCTATCTCTGCCCTAAGACTGGCAGCTTCTTAAATATTAAATTAAATATTAATTAAATTAAATATTTAATTAAAAATTAAATGTTGCTCACATCAGACTGTGCTATTGTGGAATAATCCTATTATACACTGTGAAGAACTGTCTGGTTTAATAAAAAGCTGAATGGCCAATAGCTAGGCAGGATTTTCAGGCACACAAAGACACTGGGAAGAAGAAGAGCAGAGATGTAAGGAGACACAGAGGAAGCAGGAAAGCAGGATGGACAGTACATGATAAGGTAAATGAGCCTCAGGGCAGCATATAAATTAATAGAAATAGGTTAATTTAAGTTATAAGAACTAGTTAGAAACAAGCCTAAGCTATTGGCCAAGCTTTCATAATTCATAATAATTCTCCATGTCATGATTTGGGAGCTGGCTGGTGGGACAGAGAAAGACTGGCTATATTTCCCCCACTCCATGATCAATATTATGTAAAACAGTCATTCTTTAGCCTGTTCCTTGGCCTGAGAGGCTCTATTTATAAGCAGCCTTTGACTCCATTTTGATCGAAAACACAGGCAGAATGACTCTACCCTTGTTAGGCATTTAACTAACACCATCTGTCTCGCACCACCCACAAGTCACAGACAGATAAATATCTTACTCCTAAAAGTAAAAGGGGTGCCAGTCCTGTAAACTTACCACAGTAAGTTTGGGCTATTGGAGAATACGGCATATTAAAATCATATCAGGAAAACTTGACCCAAGAACATAGCAAACACACCAAATAGAGGAAAGGGTGCAACACCTTTACCTGGACCCCCCACCCCCCAAAAGGAAGGCATCTAACACTGTGATGGCAACCTGTCCTCTGACCACCTGGTATATGCATCAAAAGACCACAGAGAACTGTCAACTGCCCTGGGAACTTCAGTTTGAGTTGGTCCCCACTGACAGTTCTGTTCTGCCCATTCATCTCTCTTGACCTGGCCCTTCTCGTCACCTCTGTGACCTCTGCAATCCTACACCTTACTGGATAGCTCAACCTGACCCTGGGGTTTGACATGACAGCTAACAGTGACGCGTGCTTTCAGCTAGGTTCATTAATATCTTATCTAATGGCCCTCAGTGACTCTCTTCGTATCTGACTTCTTCTGAACCTCTTACACTCCACTACGACCTCTTGAGTCCTTTGTAGCCATTTAGTGTAACCCACGTGTATACAGACTTACACATATATTTACTGTGTGATATGTAATGTGTGATCTGAGAGCGAAGACTAGTGAAGATTGAAATGAAAGAACCTGTGTTTGCCTTGGCCAGCTATCAAGGGAAACTGGGAATGCAAACAGCAGTCAAGGACACCAGTGTAGCTTAGGAACTTATTGCTACTCAATAAATTCCGACATGTGGAAAGATACAGATGTGCCTGTCCACCTACACTTTTGATATAGCATGCTCATGGCAGCTAACAGTTGCACTGATGATTTTCAAAGTTTTCAGAGTGTCCAACACATGACAAGTACTACTCAAGTACTAGCTATTACTCTGTGCTCTGGGGCCACAGGACTGGCAAGGTGGCAGGTAATGACTCCAACTCAGGATAACCCTAGGTAGATTAGAGAGTCAACAAAGGTTCACACAAAGTGTTGAGGGAAAAGTCAGGGGAGGCATGATAGAGGAGGCAGACTCTGAGTGGAGCCTGGTGGGTGTTGATTGGATTTGGCATGCTATGGTGTGAACACTTTTTACAGAGATGACAGCCGCAAGTCCTGAAATTTGGGGATCATTTAGGGGCTTGAAGGCTGCCATGACCCCGAGTGAAAGGTCTCAGTTCATTGACAGGCACAGCAAATTATTTAACCGATTGTTCTTTCATTCTGCAAACATTTCTAAAGCCCTATAGGTGCCAGACTTTAGGGTAGATGAGGACCCAGGAATCAAACACTGCATTGCCTACCCCAAAGGAGCACAAATACACAGTGACAGAGACAGAAGATGACCCCAGATCCTGGCTTTCCTGCTTATTCTACTTCACACCAGGACACACCGTAGGCAGGACCACACCGGGTTCATCTGCCACAGAAACCAAATCACTGCCCTTGCTTTTCCCACTGTACATGCAACTATGTAGGTGCTTGGCACAGGGCCTTATGTAAGCCCATTTCCCGATTTCTCTTCTTCTCCAAGACCCTGGGGCTATCTAACTGTCATGTTTATTTTTTAAACCACATCCTCACCACTGATGACTCACAATAACTTTTGTCATCTGCTCTGAAAACTACTGTTATATCTGTTTGCCCATGCCTGTCTGTCCACCTGTTAATTCTTGGCATTGAGCCTCCCTCTGGCTGCTACTCTTATTCTGTTCTTCCTCTTTCCACTTCCTGCCCCACCCACACCCAGTATTAAGAGCACTTGAGAGGCAGAGGCAGGCGGATCTCTGTGAGTTCGAGGCTAGCCTGATCTACATAGTGAGTTCTGGATAGCCAGAGCTAACAGTGAAACTCTCAAAAAAGCAAAACAAGACAGGTGGTGGTGGTGCATGTCTTTAATCCCAGCACTTGGGAGGCAGAGGCAGGTGGATCTCTGTGAGTTCAAGGCCAGCCTGGTCTACAGAATGAGATCCAGGAGAGGAACCAAAACTACACAGAGAAACACTGTCTCAGGGGGGAAAAAAGGAAAACAAAACAAAAAAACCCTCAAAACCAACAACAACACACAGAGTCAAAGCCTGGGACCTGACCGTTCTGATACAGTAGGCTTGGCCATCTGTGCTCTAGGTCAGTTAAACAGGTAAGTGTGAACATGAGAAGCAGAGAAGAGATTTAACATTGTCACATGGGTAAGAAGAACCAAGAAATCCAATGACCTCCCTCCACCTCCACACTCCCAAGTCCATCTCTCAGGTCCTGACATGAGACTTTGGTTTAAACAGAGTGCAGTCCTGGGCAGGGTGTGGTCTCACCTATCACTGACCCATCCTTGTTTGGACTCAGTCTCCTGCAAAGTGGCCTGACAAAAGACAGCCTGTGTGAAATCTCCTGCAGGGAGACAAACTCCCCCAGCAGCCTATCCCCTCTCCCGGCATGAGACTCCTCGAGAAATCCTGTTTATTGGGGTCCACTGCTTCAGTGGTCTGTTAGGGAAGGTGCAAGTGTCTCTTTAGTGTTTTCATTCCTGCCAGGGAGGTTACACCAGGACCAGGAGGATTCATATTTATGCTTGAGAGACTCCACCCTTAGCCCCACACAGGGCATACTGACTCCAACCACACTGTGTACCAGACTGCTTCCTTGTCTAGGAAGGCAGCCAGAGGGAGCTCACTCACTTTCACTCTGTCTCTGTCTCTGTCTCTCTCTCCTCTCTCCATTCACAGAGCTCTTGTAGTCATCAGGCCCAGCATCTTAAGGTGGAAAGCTTTTCAAGAGCCCAGAAAAACCTGGTTTAACAACAGCCCCCTCGCCCTTCTCAGGGGCATATTAGCTCAAGTTCACAACATCTGCTGTGCTCTGGGCCCTTTCTTGGTGTTACCAGGGGAATTGGGGTTCCTTCTTTTGGATTCTTAGTCTCCTTAATAAGATAATTTAAAAACAAATGGAAACAAATTGAGTAGAATTGTATTAGAACTTGGGAGTAAAACAAGCAGACTGAAAACCTCCTTAGCTGCCGTGGGGGAGGTGGGGGGTGGGGAGGATAAAAGGGAGAAAGCCAAGCAGTGGAGCTGGGCGCCTGCATGGCAGAGGTGGGCAGCAGAAGAAAGAGTGAGAAAGCCCAGAGTGCCAGACAACCCGGCTTCGGCTTAAGGCCAATATCTGAAAGAGAAATAAAGAAAAGAGGGAAAAAATATGCTTAGTGGCCAGTGCAGATCGGGTTTTCAATGTCCCAGGTAGAGGATTGCACCAGAGACATGTGATGTGTTAGAAACAGACACTGGTTATTAAGGGAAGAAAAACACTCCCGAGGAATGGGAGTGGGCGAGTGAGCTGAGCAAAAAGCCTTGGGGAGTGAGGCTCCGGACTCTTTATGGGACTTTTACAGGACACTGCCTCTCCAAATTGTAGTTCTGGGGCTTTTCTGGCACATGCTCTGTTGCATGAAGCTCCAGGTGGGAAGCATTTCTGGGCCAACTGGCTTCTTTCACAAATTAATCTTGATGTTCTGGCCTTCAGTCCCTGTCCTTCCCTCAGCTTCTGGGAATGGGCTGCTCATGAATCACACCTGAGTTCCCCTCAGAGCTCAGCCCTCCATAATAGAAGCAACCTCCAACAAAGGTAACAATGCCTTCCCAGGGGTAGCCTGTTTCTGAGATTCATCAATGCAGGACACGCATTTGCACCCGTTTGTTTTAATCTGGAATAATTCTAGAGGGTCAGGCCAGAGTCAGAGCATTCCTGGGGAATAGCTAAGGAAGGACTCCAATGCAACTGCTTCTCTGCTCAACTACACCCTCTGCCTGCTTCTATCACTATCACATCTTAGAGGTTTTTTTTTTTTTTTTAAGTTCTGCCTGTCCTGGAACTCACTTTGTAGACCAAACTGGCCTCGAACCCTCGAATTCAGAGACTTGCCTACCTCTGCCTCCCGAGTGCTGAGATTAACAGCGTGCGTCACCACCGCCCAGCTCGTACAGACCTCCTACATCCTACACCAACCCACAATACCTTTCAGTTTTTGAGGAACTCAGAATATTATTGGGTTCTGGGTTTTTTGGTTTTTCCCCAACACTATAAAACTTTAATACTGGCTTGTCAGTTGTGAACACCTAAGCTCCTAGGCCTGGGTCTTCGTTTCTCGCACACTGCACTGCAGGGTCACGCTCCTAGGACTGGGTCTGCAGAACACAGTGCAGACTAAAGAATGACTATTGGAATAAATGGGAGGATGAGGCCGATCAGACTGGGTCTCTGGTTACGTAGGTAGGCGGGATCTGGAATCTACTCTGGAGCTGCAGCTCACGGGCGTGGCCCTGAGTCCCCGCCCCGAGACACGACAGGAGGCGGGGCCCACGCACGCCGCTGCCCTCGCAATGCAGCTGCCGGCGGTCCGGCTAGTGTGGCTCGGGCGGGCTCGCTACTCCGAGCTGCTGGCACTGCAGGAGCATTGGCTGCGGCGGCTGCAGGCTGACCCTAGCCCGGGGACCGAGGCGGGCGCGCTCTTGCTCTGCGAGCCAGCGGGGCCCGTGTACACGGGCGGGCTCCGCGGCGGCCTGACGCCCGAGGAGACGACGCGGCTGAGGGCCTTGGGCGCCGAGGTGCGCGCCACTGGCCGCGGCGGCTTAGCCACTTTCCACGGCCCCGGCCAGCTGCTCTGCCACCCGGTGCTTGACCTGCGGCGCCTAGGCCTGCGCCTGCGCACCCACGTGGCGGCGCTGGAGGCGTGCGCCGTGCGCCTGTGCGAGCTCCGGGGCCTTCGGGGAGCTCGCGCGCGGCCGCCCCCCTACACCGGTGTCTGGCTGGGCGAGCGCAAGATTTGCGCGATCGGTGAGCGCGCCAGGGCGGAACCGGGGCGGAGCTGGGGCAGGGCCAACCCCGGGGAACTCTGGGCTCGAAATGTCCCTGACCTGCCTTACGGATATTTTAATATGCCGAGACAGAAGAGTCCTCTAGTTCAGCACTCATGGATGGAGAAACACCAGGCTTTGATGAATTGCCAGGTTACTTCCTGTGACTCACAACGGGAGGACAGGATGCCAAATGTCAAACTTCCAAAGCAACGTAATCCCTGTATTAAAGGAATCTCGAAAATAATAAGAACCTGCTGATGTGTAACCGCAGTCCCCAGCCCCGTAGACTTAGCCCCCTGACCCAGTCTGTGTTCAGTCCAGGCTCCCAGTCCAGGCCCACTTACCTTTCGGCACGAGCGGGATCCCGAGGCCCCAAGGGAGGGAAGTATAGCTATTCTAAGACATCTGGCTTGCTTTGCAGGAGTCCGCTGTGGAAGGCACATCACATCCCACGGCCTGGCTCTGAACTGTTCTACAGACCTCACTTGGTTTGAGCACATTGTGCCCTGTGGACTGGTTGGGACAGGAGTCACTTCCCTGAGTGAGGCACTCCAGAGACTCGTCACTGTGGATGAAGTAATGCCATCTTTCCTTGTGGCCTTCCAGGAGACTTTCAAGTGCACGTTAATCTCTGAGGACAGCCCCAGATGAAGGGTCCTTAATTCACCTTAGCCGGGGGATGATGGTCCTGCGACAGAAGGCTCCTAGTCTGACTTGAGTCCCCCAGAACCCGATTCTAGAACTACTCTGTGATTTACTGACCATGACAGAGGACAGATCCTGAGCTGTTGCTTCCTGTATCTCTCCATCTACCTCAGGGATCGATATGAAAAGTCACATGCCACGTAAAGCATCCCTGTGACTATTGACACGTTTCTCGGCTTGGAGACACTCCAGTGTTATAAACTGTCATTCATAATTACTTGCTACTTAGTGCTGTATCTAACAGCGAGTTTGATCTGTAGGTCTTTTGAGTTCTGTGGGAATCAAATCTCTGTGACCCAGGTGAAAGTGATTCGGTCAAGTTATTTCATTCTCAAAAGACCTGAGTCTGTCTTCAATAAAGGGGTAAGCCTCTTCAAAAAGCAAAATGAGATTTTTGCCTTTTTGAGTTGAATCCCTCAGGCTTGATAATTTTCCTGTTTTTGCTTGGGGTCAACAGAGATGGGATAGAGGCTATGGAAAACGAGCGTTAATTCCTCCTTGTACACAAATACCATAAAGAAAAGATTTTCCTACACAGGATCCCTGGGTCTGTAAGAATGTCAGCTCATTGCTAAGTAATGAAACAGAAACTGTGATTCAAGACAACCAGGACCACAGTACCTCGTGCTTTGTGGATCAGGAGTTTGGAAGAAATGGACCTAGGTGGGTTGGAGTCTTACCAGAGCTTGCATCAAAGGTATCGGTTGTCACTGGGAGGCTTAGCCAGTGCTGGAGGTCAGTTTAAAGATGGGTGGCCCATGGTGCTTGCTCGGTTGCTTCTTGTTGCTGACAGAGGCCTCCGTTCCTTACCATGTGGACCCTGGCAGAAGTGATGGTAGAAGGCGGCAAACTGGGAGCGCCCGTGTCTTTTGTGACCTAGCTGTGGAGTCCCACGGTCCTTTCCGTACTCTCCCAAATGGGCCTTATTTGGGGTGGGAGGGACATCCTATTACATCCCATTAGTAACCATCTTGGAGACAGGTCCTTATAACGTGTGAAAAGTAGACAGAGCCTTGATGGAGACCCTGGTGCCACCACACTTGGCGCTATGGAGGTTATTTCTTCTATTTCCTCTCTAGGCTTCAGTGCTATTCACTAGAAATGCAGTAAGAGCTGTGCTGTAGTTGGATTTTTTTTTTTCTTTTGGTTTTTTGAGACAGGGTTTCTCTGTGTAGCTTTGGAGCCTGTCCTGTAACTCACTCTGTGGCTGGCCTCAAACTCACAGAGATCCTCCTGCCTCTGCCTTCCTGAGTGCTGCGACTAAAGGCATGTGCCACCACAGCCCAGCTTTAAAAGTTTTTTTTTTTTTGTTTTGTTTTTTTTTAAGGGGGGTTAGTTTTAATACATTTGCCTCAGTTCATTAAATAAATCTCTATGAAGTATGTAACATTAATATTTTATAGTTATACTGTCATCAAAAATTTGGTGCATGCTTTGTACTTTTAAGGAGCCTCATCTGACTAACCACATTCTGTAGGTGCTCATCAGTCACATGGGGATAGCCTTAAAACTGACTTTTTTAAAAAAACATTTGATACTTGCTCCAGCTGGTTTTGAACTACTGATTCACCTGTCTTTGCCTCCTAATTATGGAGATTATAATTATGTGCCTGAAGCCATTCCTGCCTCCCTTTGCTCGATTTTTGACAATGGTCTCATAGCCCAGGCCGACCTTCCACCTGACTTAGCAATCTCACTATTAGTTATTGTATTGGTTACTTTTCTATTGCTGTGATAAAGTACCACGACCAAATGCAAGGAACAGAGGAGTTCATTTGGGCTTATGGTCCCAGAGGGGTGAGAGTCCATTATGGTAGGAAGCATGGCAGCAAGCAGCAGCCATGAGAGTGGGACAGGAAGCTGAGAGCTCCCATCTCAACCACAGACAGGAAACAGAGCTCGCACTGGAAATGGCTTAAGGCTTTGATCTCAAAGTCTGTCCCCAGAGGCAGGCTTCTTGCCTCATGGCCCACCTTCTAAACCTCCCCAAATATGTTCACCAACTGGGGACTGAGTATGCTTAAATACTGGAGCCTCCGGGTGACTTTTCTGATTCAAATCACCACATGTACATATGCAAAATAAATGAAATTAGTATGCCATAGAGCTGCTCACTCCCATGCTCACATCAGCACTATTCACAAGAGCCAGGACATGGAAATGAGGGCAACCAAAGTGACCATCAGCTGATGAACGGATGAAGTAGATGGAATACTATTCAGTCTTATAAAAGGAAAGGGCCCTGTTATTTGAATGAACCTGGAGGACATCCATGAGTGAAACAAATCAGACTCAGAAAATCAGATGCTGTGTGGTCTGGCTTATATTTGTGTCTTACCTAGGTTTCTATTGCAGTAATGAAACACCATGACCAAGGCAACTTGTAGAAGTAAGGGTTTATTTTGGGCTTATGGTTCCAGAGGAGTAGGAGTCCATCACCGTTATGGCGGGGCTGTTGCAGCGAGCACCAGACATGGCGGCAGAACAGCTGAGAGCTCAGATCTGGAACTGAAAACAGGAAGCAGAGGGAGCCGACCGAAGTGGCACAAGTCTTAAAGCTCTCAAAACCCGCCTCAGTGACAAACTTCCTCCAGCAGGGCCACACCTCCGAAGCCTGCCCAAACAGCCACAAACTGCGAACAAAGTTTTCAAATGCCTGAGAATACGGGAGACGTCTCATTCAAACCACACGATGTGGAATCTTAAAAAGTCGATCTCACAGAGGTTGAGACTGAAATAATGGTTACCAGAGGCAAGGGAAGATGGCGGAGGGGAGGGTGAGGTCAGTCTCCAGGTGCAGGGAGAGTAGGTTCTGGTCCTTTGTTTTTACATGGTAGAGTGATTACAGTTAACGTAGTGTATATTCCAAAATTGCTAGGAGAGGATTTCGGATGTTCTCACCACAGAGAAATAATATTTAATGTAATTAATGTTTTTCACCCTAATCTGATCAGTATACAGTGTATATATACGTGAAAGTATCACATAAAGAAGTACAATTATTTTAGTCAAATACAAAGTTTATTATATATATATATCATATGTAAATAAATAAATAAACTTAAGAAAATAAGAGGACCATGATTTACTTATCCCTGGTCCCTAGCTCAGAGCCTGGTACAGAATAGATTGCAGGAAGCATATGCTAGCTATTAATACTCACCCGTAGTTTTGGCTCCCTGCCCTCTGGACGCAGGATAAGAATGTACTTCCTGACACCCTCAAGTTGGGCAGAGCCAGGTGATTTGTTCTAATAACTGAGTTATGAATAGGGGTGGCATCTCACTTCTCAGCTGGAGCACTGAGTAGCTGATGCCAGACTTCAAGGTTCTTTCCGTATAGAACAGGAACCAGTGACATTGAAGAGGATGGCTGCTTCCTGGGGGGCTGCGGCAAGCAGAACCTCATCCGATGCTGAGCACAGACATCCCACCTAAGTGGGGAGGCTGTCACTTAGCACAGCATAGACTCATCTGTCCAACTACCGTGATACGTTTATGTTACTCGGGGCAATTGTATCCGCAAGTGTAGGAACCTACTGTAACATAAGCAAAAGCAAAACAAAACATCTGGCCATAGTGGCCTACACATTTAATTGCAGCACTTAGGGGCAGAGGACTCTCTGTGAGTCCGAGGCCAGCCTAGTCTACATAGCTAGTTCCAGGCCAACCAGGGCTTTGTAATGAGACCCTGTCTCAAAACAAAAACAAAAACAGTGAGAAGTTACTGGAAAAGGTTCTGGAATCTTAACGGTCTGAGAGTGGTGCCGCAGTGAAATGCAAGACTGGTGCCAGAGCAGAATGTGAGCCTTTGTGAAAAGAATTCCTGGAAAGAAGCCGTGTCTGCAAAGGCCAAACAACTGATTAAATCTCAGTGATATATAGGGGTTGGAATGTTGCAGGTCCAGAACCTGCTGACTGTTTGTCTGGAGTTAGCTTTAGCCCCCTAAAGAGCCATTCCTTGCCCATCTCTGTGTTGGACATAACAACCTGTGACTTGCAGGTAAAGCCAGAGACAACGTCCTGACAAACAGGTTTTAACTTCACAAAACCCCATTCTCCACCGACCAACCGGAAGGTAAGAATAGCACAGATAGCATCCGGGCCCTATAGCTGCGTCACAGCAGCATGGTGTGACCTAGCTCTCTGGTTTTTCTTGATTAGTGGCTTTCTTTGTTCTGTTACCATAAAAATTTCATGAAACTACTTGCATGTTGGAACGTGGAATTCGAGGTGACCTAAATCTATGTTTCCATGGTCGTGGTCGCTCATATTTGGCTCCAGAATAAACCCTCTCTTCTCCCCCTTGAGGTAAGAGCACTGACACCCTTGGGGGAATCCGGGCTGCCTTCTCTCTGCTAATCCTTTGCCGTGAGCTTCAGTCCAGCTTCCTCTCGTTCCCGTCCACGTCACAGGACTATGTGAATGCCGGGTTGGAGTGAAGTGTTGGACGGGTCAGTGGGTGCCAGATCTCAAGGTTCTAGAGATACCGACGTGACGGAAGGCAGCGGATGAGAACCAAGTTTGGAGAGGAAAAGGCTAAGTTAAGATTGTTGTTGTGCTTGTCTTGTTTTGATTTTTTTTCATGGAGAAAGGTTTATTGTGGCTCACAGTTCAAAGGTACAAACCAACGCGATGGGTTAGTTAGGTAGCAGAAGTGTAACGCAGCTATCCACATCACAGCCACAACCAGGAAGCAGAAAATGATGAAGGCATGCTGCTTGATGCTCAACTGTTTATCTAGTGGATATATGTATGATTATCAATTCTCAATAAGACTGACTGATTGCATTCTTTCTATATGAATTAAGAATTAATTTTGTGATTAGAAACACTTACTGAACATGGTCGATGGCAATATTTTTCCTGTGTTATAAACATTTCATTTGATCCTTACAATAACCCTGTAATTTTCAGTTCAGTTGATGCAAACCTAGGATATTTTGGTAGAAAAATCATGAGTTAATTGAACTACTCAGCCAGTAGATCACATCTGTGGAGACTTATGATGGTTAGTGCTAATTGTCAAATAGACAGGATCTAGGAGAATTTGGGAGAACATGCTGAAATGGAGTTGGAATATCGGCCACAAGTGGTACTGGGACCCTGAACTTAACCAAGGTAAGTTGTCGATGAATCAAGTTTGAGACAGTCATGAGAGATGAACATGGAGAAAGCTCAGAGACAGCTGGATGTATGGATCTGACTCATGGGTGCGGTGAGTGATAGTTTAGGTCTGTGAGCCCCAGGAGAGTGAGGAAGGCAGAAACATGAGGCACAGGCTGGGGAGACTGACAAGCAGGTGGCCCAGAAATGGTACAGGGTGTAGAAGGAGGTAATGCTTCTTTCACTTGCCCAGCAGCCTGTCAAGATAGGACTATTTTATGGGTGGGAAACAAAGGTAGGATGAGGCTGGAGAGATGGCTCAGCAGTTAAGAGCACATGCTGCTCTTGTCGAGAACCTAGGTTTGGTTCCCAACACCCATAGGTGGTTCACAGCCATCTGTAACTCCAGTTCAGGGGATCCAACACCCTCTTCTGAGCTCCTTGGGCACCACACGAATGGGCACCTGCACATACATGCAGGCAAAACACTTAGACACATAAAATAAAACAAGTAGCTCTTCTGAAAATGCCTCAGAGAGGCTAAGTGATTTGAGTGAGATCATACAGTTGGTCAGGGGCAGAAGGCTGGTCTCTGAGGGGAATGTGGGACTAGCATCCTGAAGGAGAGAGCTCCAACAGCGGGTGGGCAGAGCCAGGGAGGATAGGGAGCAGAACACTGGATTTAGCTGAGGTTGGCCCTGTGGCATCGTGCCAGGCCACCGGGGCAGATTCCTGGACTCTCCTTCCTGCCAGGACACATCTCACCTCTGCTTTCCCACTGGGGACCTTCCTCCAGGAAGGAAGCTGAGCAAGAGGAAGAAGATATGTAGCACCCTGGCTTCCCCCTGGGGAAGGTCCCCTCCTGTTTGTGCAGAAGCTTTTCCTCACACGTAAACAGACTGTCCAGGGTCTGGTGGTCAGTGCTGAGGGTACGGACGTGACTGGCTGCAGTTAATGGTCTAGGATCTTGTTCCTTCAGTGAGGATGATCAGGAAACCAGACAGAACCAGCTCTGGGAGCATGACCAGGTGTATCGTGCTCCATATAAAAAGCCTCTCTTAAACGAAGTTTAATATCAGCTTTCCATGTTGTTATATGGTCTTTACAACTACATATATTTCTGTTTGTTTGTTTTGTTGGGTTTTTTTTTTTTTTTTGAGAAGATCTCAATACACAGCCCAGGCTGGTCTTAAACTCAGTGCAATTCTCTTGCCCTAGGCCCCCAACTATTGGGATTGTAAGTATGTACAACCACATTTTGCATATGATTATGTTTTTGAATGATTTAATTTTGTTTTACTAAAAACTTATTAGTTTTTTTGTTTGTCCAAGTTTGCTATGTAGCTGCAGATGAACTTGAACTCCTGACCTTCCTGCTTTTACCTCCCAAGTGCTTGGATTATATAGGAGTCCACCACCAGGCCTGGACTTCATCAGCTTTTTAATAATGCATGTGCACAGAATAAAAATTTAAATAATGCACATACACCGAATACAAATTTAAGAGTATAGCATGTTGAAATGTAGGTATTGTTCCAGTCCCTCACCCCTCTAACCTTAGCTCCCTTCCCTGGAAGCTTACAGGTCAGTATGTCTTGCTTATATGTTTTAGAGTATTTGTGCACCTGTAAATGTATGTATATATGTGTGTATGTATGTGTAAATGAATGCTCGTGTGTTTGTGCACACCCTTTCTCACCCAGAAACACATCATGTGCTAGTCCTCTTGGCTGTCACTTCAGATCAGTACATGAAGAACAGTTTGCTCTTTTGAAGGACCATTTAGTATTCCATTGAGTGATTTTTCTGTGCCATTGTTTATTTAGCGAGTTCCTAGCGGAGACATTAAGGTCATTGCTAACCTTTTACTTTTAAGAACAAGGCTGTGGGGCTGGGGGATCACTCAGTTGGTAGATTGCTTGCCTGGAGTCGGAAACCAGGTGTGGTGGGGCCAGCTTCTAATCCTGGCAGTGAAGAGGGGAGGCAGGAAAATCAGAAGTTCAATATTACCCTCCAATACATAGCAAGTTCAAGGCCATCCTGGGCTACATGAGACCCCGTCTCAAAAGAACAACAAAGAGACACTAGACCAAGGCCATAGTGCTTAGAATTTCAAATTCCCAGAGCTGTGAACTTCTCTGTAGGAGAGACTGATTCTGGTGGCTGGCTTGCTTGTTTATTTGAGCTGTCTTACGATGCCGCCCTGCCTGCCTTGGCCCCCTGAATGCTGAGGTTAAAGGTGTGTGTCACCACACCACTGTCTTCTGTTTTGTTTTATAGCCGCATTGCTAGCACAGAGGAGGAAGTGCTGGTTGAACAGCTTTCATGATGAGCCTTCACATTTGTGGTTGGCTGAGAGACATCAGGGTTGAGTCTGTGAAATGGGCTTGGGGGGGGGGTACTCACATACCTCCAGATGCAAACACTTCCTGCTGAGCCGGCCCTTTGACCTGTCTGTTAGGGCCGATGGAGTC
The DNA here is from genome assembly GCF_049852395.1 of Peromyscus maniculatus bairdii. Lineage (NCBI taxonomy): Eukaryota > Metazoa > Chordata > Mammalia > Rodentia > Cricetidae > Peromyscus > Peromyscus maniculatus. The sequence continues at coordinate 110,876,824 of NC_134852.1, forward strand.
TAGGGCCTTATGTGTGGTAAGCAATGACTCTACCACAAAGCCCAGTCCCAGCACCCCTTTCACCTCTCATTTTGTCTCATTCTTTTTTGAGACAGGGTCTCATGTAGCCCAGGCCCAGACCTTGAATTGATCCTCTTGCCTTCATATCCCAGGGGCTGGATTATAGGCCAACACAATTATGCCTAGCCTCCCCCTCCCAACACCCCGTTTTTAAATGTTATTTATTTGTTTGTTTGTTTATTTAGCTTCTCACTAAGTTGCTCATGCTGGCTTTCAACTCATTTTATAGCTCAAGCTAGCTTTGAACTTGGATTTTTTGACTTTGGTCTTCTGAGTGACTAGCATTAAGGGCTTATACCACCAGGCTGTCTCGTTATTGCATGGCCTGATTGTTAGACAGTCTTCAGAGCTGGAAAGATGACTTAACAGTTAAGAGCAATTACTGCTCTTTCCAAAGACCCAGGTTTGGTTCCCAGCACCCACATAATGGCTCAAGACTACCTGTAACTCTAGTTCCAGGGGATCTGATGTCCTCTTCAGGCTCTGAGGGCTCCTGCATGTATGTGGTGCGCATGTGCTCATGCAGGCTCCTACACATATACATACATTTATATTATTACTGTTGTTGTTATTGCTTTTTTGGAGACAGAGTCTCATTATGTAGTCTTGGCTTGTTATGTAGACCAGGCTTGCCTCCAACTCATAAAATTGGCCTACCTCTGCCTCCCGAGTGCTGGGATTAAAGTTGTGAACCACCATGCCCAGCCAAACACATAAATTTTAAAAGTAATCTTTAAAAAAAAAGAAAGTCATTTTTTAACCTAAACTGAAATCTGTTAACAACACTGTCATAACTGGGCCCTCCTGCAACGTCTTCTCAGAGGCCTTCCCTGAGCAACCCACATGCCTCCTGGGGGCCTGACCACACTGTGTCATGGTTCCTTATCTGTGTGTCCAACACCATCCAGGCTGTGAGCTCTGCTGCTGGCATGGGAGCTGTGCAGCCGTGGCTTCCCCATCCCTAGCCCAGGGCTTGTGCAGAGGAGATGCCCAGAAATGGTCAGCAAGTGGATTGATTCTCAGACGGGTTCTCTCCAAGCAAAACACTCCCGACTCTTGTTTTCGTATAAGACGGTCTCTAGATCCCATGACACCCTCAGTAGGCTTCCATTGGCCACGTGTCCTCCATCTGTGCTGCCTACAATTGACAATAAGAAAGGCGGATCAGCCTCTCCCGCACTACTCTGAGGGTACAGAGATGGGTCAGTTCCAGCCCTTCCTAGGAGTCACAGCTTTGTAGCAGAGACACACCTGTAGACAAAATGAGCAACCAAGTGTCAAGTGGATGGCAAGCAGTGTGACGAGAAACTGCCGGAACACAGAGGGGGTGATAAATCTAAAAAGGCAGAAGTGAGTGAGAAAGCCTCAAGGTGAGACTGAATGGATTAGAACCCTGGGTCGTGAAGTAGAAACCAACACTCTGCTCAAAACAGCACCAATCCAAGAGAATGTTTTAAGTGACCTGTGCTGCAGTCTCAGCATCAGGAGACAGGGGCAGGAGCATTGCTATAAGTTTGCCCGGTCTACAAAGTGAGTTCCTTTAGCCCAGCCAGGGTTAAACAGTGAGACTATGCTGGGACACATCTTTAATCCCAGCACTCAGGAAGCAGAGGCAGGTGGATCTCTGTGAGTTCAAGGCCAGCCTGGTCTACACAGTGAATTGAGACCCTGTCTCAAAAGAGAGAGAGAGAGAAGAAATAAGGATAGGAAGGAAGGAAAGAAGGAAGGAAGGAGAGAGAAAGGAAAAGAAAGTCGTGAGACTGTCTTAAAAAATGAACTGGGCTAGGTGTCAGGCATAATCATCAGGGTCTCAAATAATGGCATCAGGACTAGCTCTTCCTTCCACTCTTAGCCCAGCTCACCTGGGCACTGGCTTCACTCTGTCCTGCTAAGGGTACACCTTATATAACCTAATATCTGAGCCTCCACTTTCCCAATGCATCTCTTCATGTGTGACCCATTTGTGATCAGGTCCTTGTCGGAAAGCCTTTTTCTGGGAGACCCAAATTCACTTGACACATCCATCAAGTAGGAAAACCTCAGTCAGGACCAGTGTTTTGGTTTTTAGTGGCCTTCGTGTGGGTTTACAAATATTAAAAAACTCCAAGGCACTGCCCCTCCTTCCAGAAGTGGCTGGTCTGGTGGGGGAAACCCATAATAATGCCTCCATAATTATGCTGGCTAATTTTATATCAATTTGACATAAGCTAGAGTCGTCTGAGAGGAGAAAGCCTCAGTTGAAAAAAAAATGTCTCTATAAGATAGACTGTAGGCCAGCCTGTAAGACATTTTCTTAATTAGTGATTGGTGGCAGGAGGGCCCAGCCCACTGTGGGTGGGGCCATCCCTGGACTGGTGGTCCTGGGTTCTATAAGAAAGCAGGCTGAGCAAGCCATGAAGAGCAAACCAGTACGCAGTACCCCTCCATGGCCTCTGCATCAGCCCCTGCCTCCAGGTTCCTGCCCTGCTTGATTTCCTGTCCTGGCTTCCTTCAGTGATGAACAGTGATGTGGACAGATAAGCCGAATAAACTCTTCCCTTCTCACGCTGCTTTCCTCAGGGTGTTCCATCATAGCAACAATAATCCTAAAACAATAGCCTTTAGGGTGCTTTGCCAACGGTGCCTTCATTTGCCTCTCAGGACCAAGATTCCTGTTTGGCAGGTAAGGATCCTGAGGCTTCAAGTGCTGGGCCCAGGGCCCAGAGCCGATGATGTCCTCAGGTGGCTTTTCCTCCACTGTGCCCAAGTCCTCACTGTCTAGGTGGCTTCCAGAGTCTGAAGAATTAGGAGGTTCTGCCTTTCTGTGTTCAGATGTGCTCCAGTGAAGACAGCCACATCTGTTACTTGTCTTCCAAATACCTGATGGCTCTTGAGGTGGGTGATCTGAAGCACCTAAAAAAAAAACCAAACAGTGCACTTATGACCCAGGGGCTCCCATATCGCCACCCGCAGACTGGAGGCCGCCCCAGCTAGGGCATATTTTCCATCAGTTTGGAGGCTTGAGAAGTCAGGGCGATTCTTCCCACATTATTTGGCACTGTCCCTAAGAACAGGGATTTTAATCAGAGCGATAGTGCAAGGAAAGGGAAAATAGACGGGAATGGAGCCTAGAGAGACAGAGAAGGACATCTAATTTAATGCAGGAGACCTTTCTGAGAGGAAGCGTGTCCAGGCGGGGAGAGTAGCACAGGCAAAGGCCTGGAGGGGTGGAGAGTACGTGGGTGCTTTTGAAACTGAAGGCTGTTGTCTACTTTCTGGGGTGACTCACACACCCCCACCCCACCCCCCACTCCTCCCTGCTGCATCCCCCTTGCCCCCAGACCCCAGGCTGGAAGGGAACTGGAGAGCGGCCACTCCTGGCTGTTGTCACTGCCTAAGCTAGATCCTTCTGCATGTCCCTCCGTGTGCTGGCATCCTCTGCCCAGCACAGGCCTCCTTGCTCTGGTGTTTGCATCTGGGTGGAGCCAACAGGAGGCAGTGGAGATCAATGGCAGGAGGAGAGAGAGAAAATGGTATTTATTCCAGCATGGCTGGGTGTAGCTCCAGACCGGATGCTCTCCCCTCCACTGTCCTTCACCAGATTCTTGGAATTCCCCATCCCTTCCACCTTCCAGTCCCCAGCTGGTTCCCCTTCCTGCCACAGCTGGCCAGGTGTACTGCCCTGCTCCTTGTTGATTTCCTAAGCCCTCACCGTACTTTCTTCAAACTGCCCAGTGTCAGCTGTCACTGTTTTCTGCTGGCATCCCCCACTCCCCCATGTAACACACGGCCCTAATCCATAGTCAGAGAATGGACAGAGCCCTATGGCATGCTGGGTAAATGTCAAGAGTTGTTGATTTTCATTAACTGTTCATTAACTGTTCACCCTTTCCCAGCCCAAAATATCAGAGCCCACTATATCCAAGATACCTTGTACGCAGAATGACCCTGGTTTGGAAGAGGAAATGGAGTCACACATGTTGCCTAACCTCTACCCATAGGTTCTGCCTCTGGTTGGTTGGAGTCAAAGATTGAAAATATTCAAGGAAAAAATATTCAGGGGAAAATAAAAAAGGCCTTTGTCCTGATTTTTTTCTTTTGTACTTTCTCTTTCTTTCTTTCTTTCTTTCTTTCTTTCTTTCTTTCTTTCTTTCTTTCCTTCCTTCCTTCCTTCCTTCCTTCCTTCCTTCTTTCTTTCTTTCTTTCTTCCTTCCTTCCTTTCTTTCTTTCTTTCTTTCTTTCTTTCTTTCTTTCTTTCTTTCTTTCTTTCTTTCTTTTATTTTTAGACAAGGTATCATATATTCCAGTCTTACCTCAAATTTGCTATATAGGCAAGAATGACCTTGAACTTCTGGTTCTCCTGCCCCTAGCTTTCCAGTGCTGGGATGATAGGTATGTACTGCCAGGCCCAGTTTATGTGATGCTGAGGATGAACGCAGAGCTTTGTGTATGCTATAAAAGCATTTTGCCAATTGAGCTACATCCCGTTTGGCCCAACAATACACCAACTCTTTTTTGTCATATTCCCTAAATAATACAGCACAAAGACTCTTTACATAACATTTAAATTGTATAATATTTTGTAAATTATCTAGAGATGATTTAACGCATATAGGAGGATGTACACAGACTATAAAAATGCTACACCATCTTTTTTTTTTTTTTTTTTTGGTTTTTCAAGACAGGGTTTCTCTGTGTAGCTTTGCACCTTTCCTGGAACTCACTTGGTAGCCCAGGCTGGCCTCAAACTCACAGAGATCCGCCTGGCTCTGCCTCCCGAGTGCTGGGATTAAAGGCGTGCGCCACCACTGCCCGGCACACCATCTTAATAACTTGAGAATTCTTGGTTTTCAGTGTTCACAGGGCTCCTGGAACCAGTCTTTCACAGACACTGGGGGCTGGCTGTACTTAGAGGCAGGTCCACAGGTTAACTCAAGCCTGGACTCAGGAGGAATGGGTCACTTGGTGTGATCACTAAATCTGATTCATTCTCCATTTCCCCTGACCAAGCACCAGGCTTCTAAACTGTTGACAGGTCCCATCCATGCTCACCCTACCTCTCCAGCCTTGTCTCCCACCTCCTAGCCACTCTGGGAACACTACGGTAAAAACACATATCTGGATTTTGCTCTGAGAGCTCATAGTCTAATGGGAAGGCAGACCCCAAATCAGCACATAGATCTACGGAAAGGTGGATGGAGGCCCATGAACAGAGGGATGTGGATGGGTAATGGCGCCTTTACTGAGAGACAGAGATTGGGGGCAGCTGGAGTTCTGGAGCGTGTGTCACTTAGGGATGAGTGAGTTGTTAGACTGGGGTCTGATGCCAGAGGATTTAGCCTAAAGGTTGAAAAGCACCCTGCTATTCCTCCTGGCTTTCTCCAGTTCTATCTTTTCTTGGAGATTTTTCCTTGAGAACACAATGCCAAGCGATTTCCACAGCCATAACCATCATTCATTCGTTCATTCATTCATTCATTCATTTGCTCAACAGATTCATCTTTCCATCTACTCTGTGCTAGATTTGGTTCTGAGAATGACTTGGCACCCTCCAAGAGTTCTGTTCCAGGGTTGGAGTCAACAAATAAAGCAGATAATCACAACCCAGAATGGAAGGTGCTGGGCTAAAGGGAAGTACTGTAGAAGCACCAAAATGGGCCTCAGAAGCAGACAGACTTAATACCAGTAACGGAGAAGGCTCTGTTTCGAGATGGCCAAGGGAGTGGACAACTATAAGGGGGGTTAGAGTATCCTGGGACTTGAAACACTTGGGCACCATTGCCACCCTTAGGCCTGAAGGGAAAGAGAGAGTCAGTCTGAAGATAGAGCCTCAGCTGAGATGTGGCCAGAACACTAGCAACAGATTAGAAAATAAATGCAGGATGGCCAGTGAGATGGCTCAGCAGGTAGGGTCAGTTGTCACCAAATCTGCCAACCTGAGTTCAGTGCCCAGAACCCATGTGCTCGACAATGCTATTGACAAGCAGAACAGAGGAGGGTGTTAGGGAGTGTGAGAAGGAAGGGGTTTGAATTTGGAAAGAGGGTGGTTAAGGAAGGACATCCCAGGAGCGGGGCATGGAAGCTAAGGCTTGAAGGGGGTATAACTCTAGGTGAGTCTTTCCTTCGTCCTAAAGTCAGCTCATCCTAGCCTCAATCTCCACTCTCCACACACTCCCCGTCTTAATGGAAGACCTTGCACCTGTGGATGGAGGAGCTTCTCTCTCACAGGCTCCCCGGGGACAGAAACTGTTGACTCCTGCCCTTTCTCATCTAACGAACAGTGCCTTTACTGCACACGTCCCGAATGCCAAGCTCTGGGCACCTTGTGCGTATGAGCCTCACAGGAAACCAGCACAGCACAGTCAGGGGATGCGCGGCAGCTCAAGCCATGTTCCAACAGCTGCCTTCTCTAAAAGAAAGATCGGGCTTTTGTGTTTCCAGTGGGTGCAAAACCAAAGGGCAGAGGGAGGCAGCTTGAGATGTGAAGATATCCTGATAATGGGAGGCAAAGAGCTTCCTCCCTGCCATTAGGGAAGCTGGACAGCCCCGGGTCAAACTGGAAACAAAAGAGGATTCACTAGTTGAGGGGACTGACTGGAGAGCTGGGGAGTCCTTCCAACTTAGTTGACCTTGATGGAACCAAGGCTGCTTACCCAAGAATAATCTTTCAAAATTCTTTTCAGATTTATTGATTTTTATTTTAGGTCTATGATTTTTGCCCACCTGTATGCCTGTATACCACATATGTACCTGGTACCAGAGGAGGTCAGAAGAGGGCATTAGATCCTCTAAAACTAAATTGGGGTTACAGATGGTTGTGAGCTATTGTGTGAGTGCTGGAAACCTAACAGGGTCCCCTGCAAGAACAGCTAGTGTTCTTAGCTGTTGAACCATGTTTCCACCCCTGTGGGTTTTGGTGTGTGTGTGTGTGTGTGTGTGTGTGTGTGTACCTGAGTGTTTTACCTGCATGTATGTTTGTGCACCCCTTGTATGCCTGGTGCTCTCAAGGCAAGTCTTTTTTTGTTGTTGTTGTTGTTGTTTTGGTTTGGTTTTTTGGTTTTTCGAGACAGGGTTTCTCTGTGTAGCTTTGCGCCTTTCCTGGAACTCACGTTGCAGCCCAGGCTGGCCTCGAACTCACAGAGATCCGCCTGGCTCTGCCTCCCCAGTGCTGGGATTAAAGGCGTGCGTCGCCACCGCCGCCGCCACTGCCGCCGCCGCCGCCGCCGCCGCCGCCACCACCACCACCACCACCGCCCGGCTCTCAAGGCTAGTCTTAAGCATCACTGGGAGTCTTGTTTTTAAAAATGCTGATTTCTGGGCCCCACTCCAGACCTTCTGAATCAGAGTCTCTGTGAGGAACCTGCAGTCGATTGACGGAAACAAGCACCCCCTTGTTTTGAAGACTGGGAACTAAGAGTGGGAACCTAGGTGGCCAGGATGACTTCTCTGACAGGCGGTCCCCAGCAGAGGGAGAAATGGCTGGATAGAAACAGCACGGCAATGGTGTGTTTTGAAGGAGATTAGAAATTATGCACAAGATGCCTACCACAGGGCAGGTCTTTTTGCTCTCCCTAAGCACTTCTTAGATAATCATATCCTAAAGTTCTGTAATTGAAATTATGTGCCTCAGAAATACTGCAGTAGATCTGAATGTGTTGATTGTGTGACCCTCCGCTGGTAAAGAGAGCTTGAGTAAAGTGGTCCCTAAGTCCCTGAGAGGCTGGTCCCTCTTTCTGTCATTTTCCTGTTGGTGGCCTCCTGGCCCTCCATTTCTCAGCTTCCCTTGGCTTCTTCTCTTTTTCGTAGCCTGTAATATCATCAGAAACGATTTGAAGGAGGACCCGGTGGCTGGAGAACGAGTGATCTGGGGCAGACACCAGTTAAGATGTGGCTGGACTCAGCAAGTTGATCAGGAATGTGAGGGACTACGGAGGGAGGAGGCACCTGCTGGAGGGTAGTGGATTCTGAGTCTCAGGTAGGACACCAACTTGCTTGGTGAGGATAGACAAGTCACCTCCCCAATTTGGGCATCTGCAAACTGGAAAACAGGGTTTGTGTTAGAATCAGATTTTTTTCCCCTGGCTATTCCGGTTTTAGTATTTTGGATTCTGAGAACACGTTTGACCCTATTATAAGCCTGTGAAGAACGCGTGTAAGAATGGTGGTACCCACTGTGAGGAAGCCAAGGCCCCAGTAGGGAGCTGCCCAGTGCCACACAGGTGCCACGCCCAACTCCATCAACCCCCAGCGTTTGGTCTGGGTTTCTGGAGAACAGTTTTTTTGCTGGGTTGGCTGAGACATAGCGACACAAACGAGAAAAATTCGGTCTCAGGTCCAGGAAGCGGGCGGTTCCCCACAACCGGGTGAGGCCAAGGAGCTGGGCGGAGGCACCCGAAGCTAGCCAGCGCTGAAACGGGTGTGCTAGGGCAGGGCGGGGCCGGAGGAGGGGACACGCTGGGAAGGGTTAAAGGGAACCAAGAGCCAGCGGGAGTGCAGAGCCCTGAGGGCAGGGAGCGCTGCTGGGCATCACTGCCGCGCTCACCGGAGACAGAGCCCAGACGCAGGTAAGGCGCGCCCGCAGGGTTTGAAAAGTGCAGGGGTTTGCATCTCCCTGGCGGGGTCCAGGATGTGTTTTCCTTGACAGGCAGGACCCGATTTGGGATGCTGCTAAAATACTGAGTAGATTCTCCCCAGGGAGAAGAGCGGGTATCTCCAGGCAGCACGAGGGAGTTCAGAGCTTAGCTGCGCATGGACATCGTGGGAGGCTCGCACACGTCCTGCCAGGACTCCCTCAAGGCAGCCAGAGCTCCTCCCCGCCTACAGATAGGCAAGAGAACAGTACAGGTCTGCAGGGGGACATTCGCGGAAATACCGTTCCAGGAGTCAGTCTGGCTCGACCAGAGCGGCGGGCTCTGCAGAACTGCCGTGCCCGCTCTACTCCACTGTGACTAGCCCTCTGCGACCAGTTCTAGGAAAGCCGGGGACTCCCAAAGCGTCTTGTGTGGCTAGTAGCAGGTCTAGGTCGGAACGTCTTGGGTTCTAGTTTTCAGGTAGTGCAAACCTGTGCCGACCAACCATGGCTCTGTGACTTGTGCTTTCTTCTCTTAGGTCACACCTATGGAATGGGTCTCCTTCTCCAGCGGCCCCACATAAACCACATTAGGGCGCGGGAGTATTTGAGAGGTCTCTTAGCCAGCGTGGGAGAGCCCAGGGAGCGATTCCTCTTAATTCCTGCCTCCTACTGCTCATTCATTTGCATGTGAGGAAACTGAGGCCCTTATCTAGCTAGGGTCACAGCAGGGGCCAAACTGAATGAGAGCCCAGGACTCTATTTCACTTAAAGATATGGAATAAACTCATTCTCCCCGGCACTCAGCCACTTTCTCCATTCCAAAAGAGGGGTGCTGTGCTGGAGGCATAAAAAACTGCCTTTCAAGTCTTGACTCCCTCAGATGAAAACCAACAAGTCACTTTCTTCACTTCTCAAGGCGCATTTCTATCTGTAATGCGGCCATGCTTGAAGCACCTTCTAAGAGGGAGGCCAGACAAGACCAAGGACCTCCAGTCTCCACACGGCTACACATACTGGCCCAGGAGGGGGCAGAAACTCAGATCTCCTCCATCTCATACTACAGAACGGCACTTCTAATGGCAAGGGCTCATGGGAAACATGAAGGAGGCCAACATTTCTGAGATTCACCAAGAGTAGGAAGAACCCCCCAGGGGTGTCTGTGGAGGGTAGGAGGGCCACAGCAGGGAGTGGCACATGGTGACCATTCTTGGTAATGAGGGGTGAACTGAGACATGGAGACAGCTAGGGGAACAATGTGAGCAGGCTTCCCAGTAATGTTCTCTTACATTTGCTCTTTCTAAGACATTTTCCCATCTATTGTCTCTTCCAGTTCTCACAAGGTAAGCCGGGCATGGGTAATTGCCTCCATCTTACAGATGTGGTTCTGAGAAAATAAACGCAGTATTCAAGGTCACATAGCCAGACACAAGCCAGGACTGGGATCATGAAAGGCTCCCTTGAAAGGCAAGATCACAGGCTAGGCTGAGATTGGGGCTGTGTGTGTGTGCAGTTTGTGGGTGTGGGTGGCCACACCTTAAGTAGGTACACAGGGAAGAGCATTGCAAAACCATTTACTGGTGTTTGGGGGCCAAGAATGTTTGCCCTTTGGATACATGGGTTTGGATCAGATGCAGGAAGTGTCTGGGCTCCCAAAGGAGGCTCACAATCGTCTTTCCCTGCCCCATGCCACCTGATCAAGGAACCTCCCCTTTCCCCAAGGCAGCCTGTCCTGATCTAACTTGGAGTTGTTCCTCCTTTGTTTTTCTCTTAAAGCATTGAAAGCTATTTCCACGAATCTGCTGGGGAAAGAGTTAAGGGTGGGGGGCTCTCTTATGGAAGAGGTACTGATTCACTCATTCTCTTATTCTTCAGTGCTTGCTACGTAAACAGGCCTGGAGAATAAAGAAATGCACGAGGTCCAGGTCCCTGCCCTGAAACCCCCAAGCATATGCATATGGGCCCACAGGTATACTCACCCACAATGGCTAAACAGCAGGATTTTCTAATGAGGCTGTTTTCAAAGCACTCTGGTAACAAACGAAAGAAACTAACTAGTTGCTGAGTCGGGGAGGCGAGAGGAGTCCTGGGAAAGGAGGAATGAAGAGTTTGCTGAGCAGAGGGCAAGTGCAAAGGAATTCCTGCTTAAGAAAACAGCGCAAGCAAAGGCAAGAATCACGCACGGAAGTGTAAGCGGTGTCTGTCGGCTGAATTCACGGCCTGCAGCTCACCGTCGGGGCACAGACTCTGGGAGAACCATGGGGAGTTGGAGACAGGGGCAGGGTCACTTCCACAGGAGTTCCACAACCGTTAGCTCTTTTCAGCTTGCTCAACAGCCGTTCATCTTCATTCCAAGCTTGCCCATTGCCTATTTCAAGCAAAGGCCTCTCTACGACTGGAACTCTGCCTCTTCCATCCTGGAAGCTTGATAATCAATGACTCTCCAGGAGATGGAAGCCAGAGGCAGGTCCTAGGGAACCAGGCTACCCGTTTCCAGCTCTCTGCTTCTCCTCACCCCAACAGTATGCCCAGTACCTGGCACCTTATCCCCACTCAAGCCCAGCACCTGAGAGTACGAACTATAGCCTCTTTATTCCCCAGTCAGAACTCCAAATGTCCCAAGAGACTGACTGGAGGGTCTGATGGATGGGAGGCTGCTTGCCTCTCCGCTCCACTCAGTGAATTTCAGCCTGCCCTTCACTTGCCTTACTCCCATGTCCCACACTATCTGTCTCTTCCCCTGGACAGACCGTGTGGGTGAGGTCCTGGGGGAAACGGGGACACGTCAATCAGTTGTCCCTCAGTTTACCTGGGCTGGAATGTCAGGTGTAAGTCAATCCAGAGACTCAGGAATATCTTTACCTGCTAGGAACACTGCAGCCCTCTCCATCTCAGGCTTTGAAGGCCTCTAGAAGGCTCCCAAAGGCTGCCTCCACTAGCCAAGCCAATCTCACAAGATCTCACAACATGACTCTCTGAGTCATACTGTCACAGGATGTTTGAGCTGACAGTGACCCCTTCATTTTACAGATGCAGATAGAAGTTGAGATTAAAAAAAAAAAACAAAACGGAAATCACATGCCCAAAGTCACACAAGTAGCAGCTGGACCAAGACAGCTGCCTGGGCTTCCATTTCCTTTACTGTAAAATGAGGACAGTTGGCCTTCATGAACTCTGAAGGTCCTTCCAGCTCCTGCACTACACAAACCACCGCCACCATCTGTGGCATTTACAGCTGTGCCTTACAGAATGCTCTTTAATTTTCACAACAAAGCCATGCTATAGAGAGTTCATTCTGGGACATGTTCATTTTAATTATTTTATGGCATTTATTGGGAGTGTGTGCGTATGTGGAGGTCAGAGGGCAGCTTTCAGGAGTTGGTTAGTTCTCTCTTTCCACCATTGTAGATTCCAGGATCAAACTCAGGCCATCCGGGTTAGCAGCAGGTACCTTTACTCACTGAGTCATCACGGTGGCCCTCTGGGGCACATCTGTATGCTGTCTGTCCAAACGGATTTGATTAGTAACGCTCCTTCTATTTCTAGGGAACTGCAGACTGCCATTTCACGGCTCAGCTCACTCTCTTGGGTTCTAAAAGGCTTCTCCTAAGGTGCCAGCACCCTGGGGAAGGAGAAGGTTTTGAGGTTGTGCCGTTGGCTGGGCCACAAGTTAAATTGAGGCTTCCCACAAAGTCAGCCAGTTAAGATGTTAGGAACCTGGGACTGGGAGACAGCAATCAGATGTCCCTTGGCCACCACATAGTTCCTGTAGCTACCACTCTAGGCTGGCCTGGGCCAGCTGTTTCAGGAAGGGGAGAAGAATAGGGGTGGGGTCAGAACCCACAGAAAGATGATTGCATAACCTTTAGGAACTGACCTTGGGCGATCCACCCTTGGTTCTGAGGTTTGTGTGTCTGGTTCCTTTCTCTTCCTCCTCTTCTGCTTCCTCCCCAATTTCTGGCTCTCAGCTTTCCTGTCAACACCAAGACTCTGGCTATATCCACATCCCTGGAGAGGCCAAGGAACTGAGGAGCTGTGGGACACCCACCAGGAGATTCTCAAAGATGTCTGGGAGCCAGCAGAGTTCCTGTGCTGTTTGGTGAGTTCTCCAGATCTGTGATGCCTTCCTTCCCTGGGCCCCATCATTCAAAACCCCTTTCCAAGGAAGGAAACCCAAGAAAGCTGACCAGGAACAGGGAGATTTCACCTCTGCTGTATGGATGCTTTGGGTCTTAAAAACTGAGTGTATTTGCTTCTCAAAATGAAAAGCACATCCATCCTCTTCAATGCAGTAAAAGAGTGTTATAGTTATAGTTAAAAATGCTTAATTCCAAATCTGCCCTCTTAACCACAGGAGTGCATAACTAAGTAGTATTGCCCATCTTTACATTGCCGTGGCATAAACCTCTAGAACTCTGCATCCTGCAACAGAAACTTTACACTCGTTGTTCAACAACTCCCACTGATGATCTTTTTTTGATAGATAAGGAAGCCATGTCCATCACGGAAACTAACCTCCCTCAGCGTGGGCCTGTCTAGATCCATGCTGTTTGTCTGTGTCTGTCTGTCAATTTGTCTGGGGGCTCTTTCTCCTTAGACATTCATGTTAGTCATTCCCTCCCCCAAATCCGTCTCATGTGTCACATCTGTCCTGCTCCCACTTTGTCATGCCTTCTACCCTGCTCCAGAACTCAACACCTGTCCCCAAACATCTTAAGATCCTTATCACTGGCCTGCTCAACTCTCACCCCTGCCAGGTCACAGAGCAGCTACATCATTATCTCAAAGCACCGAGCTGCACATTTTAAAATGCAATGGTATCTTCAAAGCCAACTGTGGGAGCAAGTCCCAACACTCAGCATGGCACTGCAGTCCCCTGTGATTTAGACCCACTGCTTTCTTCTGCCCCACATCCTGTCTTCTCCTTCTGCCCATCTTACATTCCAACCTCTTGAAGTGATCTTCCATTCTTCTAGACATTTTGTGTACCGTCTTGTTGATGTTCATCTCTTTCCCGTCCTTGCCTTCTCTACTTCTTAGAACGGTTCAAGGTCCAGTTCGAATCACTCCATCCCAGCGAACATTCTCCAAGCCTTGATGAGTGTTAATCACCTTGTGTGGCTCCTCGGTTGCCACCTGCATCGTATTAGGTTGGCCTTGAGGGTGAGGACTGGGTTTGAGCTTTCTCAAGGCCCCGGCCTAGACCCTAGTCAGGGAAAATAATGACTGAGTCATTCATTTCACTGTGGTGTTCCTGCTTGCCACCGGCCCATGTGGACGAAAATTCAGGTTTCTTGCCTCTTACATCTTAATTCAGGAAGTCTATGTTCTTTTCCCTCCTTCATCCAGACACAGGATGGCAGAGAACCTCAAAGGCCTTTCACGGAATGTAGGCCAGTCGTGGGTGGCAGTAGGGTGCTGCTATATTATTTAGATTCTGTTCCTCTAATTCTGCATCGAGCTGTCATGAGTATTTATCATGGCCAGAACTACCTTTTCTAGGGGAGAGACCTGGTGGGTAATAATCATGTTTGTTGACAGTTCTGCCTAGGTGAAAGAGAGCTTTGGAATCAGCCACTGAATTGTGGGTATTTGGCCTATAAGAGCCCTGAAAATAGACACTCTTTACTACTCCATGATCATGAATAAGCTACTTATTTGTTTGGGGCCTCAGTTTCCCTGTGTATAAAACGGAAGGAGTTAGATTAGATAACCTCTAAAGTTTTTGTAACCTAGTCAGTTTATGCAATCCAAGAAAGAGAGAGAGTACTGTGGCTTTCAGTGGCCAGGGAGGGCTCTATTCCACACGCGCTGTGGATGCTCTCGTGAGCGCTTATGTCCAGCAGTGAGGAAAGCAGATGTAGCACTTCCTGTCACTGAGCCTGAGGCCTAGTGGAGAAGACAGACAAGCAAAGAAGAGCGGAGAAGAGACATGTATCGGGGCTCTAGCCTGGTCTGCAAAGTGGGGAAGTCGTTCAAGCTGCGGTAACAGAGGCACCCCTCCCCTTTTTCTCTTACCATCAGATGGCATTCCAGTTCTTCCTGTACCTCAGTTTCCATTGCTATGGAGACTTCCAATGGGACTGAGACCTGGTACCAGAGCCTCCATGCTGTGCTGAAGGCTCTGAATGCCACCCTTCACAGTCACTTGCTCTGCCCGCCCGGTCCAGGGCCAGTACCTGGGCCAGACAACCAAACTGAAGAGCGTCGGGCTAGCCTTCCTGGCCGTGATGACAACTCCTACATGTATATTCTCTTTGTCATGTTCCTATTTGCTGTCACTGTGGGCAGTCTCATCCTGGGGTACACCCGTTCACGCAAAGTGGACAAACGCAGTGACCCCTATCACGTGTACATCAAGAACCGCGTGTCTATGATCTGATGTGAGGTGCCTGAGGATGATGGAAGATTACGATGCCTGAGGATTGTCTTCTTGGGCCTCTAGAATTCAGCTCTGGACCCTACCAAGCTTCAGTGTCTCTATCTATATAAGAGCAACAAGAAATTGGTAAGAGAGATCGTCTCTGAGACCAGAGAGGAGGAGGGGCTGGTAGGCCTGGCCTTGTGGATAATACATTTTTTCCAGACAAAGATAGACATTATAAACCAGGAGCCCACGAACAAATATATAGAAGTATGGACTACCGGCAAGCAGGAAAAGAGGAAGACAAAGGGAAATGGAGCAGAAGACGCTCTGGACACATACTCCTTTAATGTATGATCTTCAAACATGAGAAACCTTGATAAAATCTCGCATAACGCTACTTATTTGTGTTTATATTTCTTTAAACATACTTAACATGTGGGTTTTGCCTCATCTGCCAACAAAGCAGAATAGGTATCACGACTGGAATCCAGGAACTCTGGTCCTTTTGTCTAAGACTTCTCAGTGACTCATGGGGTAAGATCCTGGCCCAAAGAACTTGAGGCCAAGCTTAGTAGTGCATGCCTGTAATCCTAGTGCTTAAGAGGCTGAGTGGGGAGGATCATTTGAGTTCAGGAGTTCAAGACTGGCCTGGGCAAGCCCTGTTTTGGTAGGGAGCTTGGAGGTCGGGGAGGCAGTGAGAAATACCTTACTTTTACAAATATTACCAAAGACATGTCACTGAGTTAATGTATTGCTTAAGCACTTCCAGGATTTTAAGACAGAAACTGTGCAAAGCGCAGGGTCCTGAGCATTATATTCATTAGTGACATGGGCATGTGCCTCTTCAGACATGTCACCCGGTCCTTCCCAGTCACATCTCCAATCCCAGGGACTTCACTACCTCGGATGTAGTTTCTTCTGCTCTGAATTCTGTGAGAATGTTCTAATACTAACTTGAAATTTGCTTCTAAGGGATTATTACTACACCTAGGAGATGGCCATATTAAATGATACAGTGTGTAAAAGGATTGATTTAATGGGAGAAGCAGTGAGCATCTTACTTTTAAAGTGGTGTATAACTTTAGCTGGTTGTTCCGGTTGGAAGTTTTTCGTTTTTATTAACTTGATACAATATAGGATCATCTAAGAAGAGGGAAAGTCAGCTGAGAAAATGCCCCCATCAGACTGACCGGCAGGTAAGCCCGTAGGTTGATGATTGGTGTGAAAGGTCCCAGGCCGCTGTGAGTAGTGTCATCCTTGGGCAATGGTCCTGGGTACCTAGGAAAGCAAACTGAACAAGCCAGGATGAGGAAGCCGGTAGGTGACTTCCCCCATCGATTCTGCTTTGGTTCCTGCCTCCAGGTTCCTGCTCTTACTGCCCTCAGTGATGGACTGTGACCTGAAAGATGTAACATAAAATAAACCCTTTCCTCCCCAAGTTTCTTTTGGTTATGATGTTTATCACAGCACTAAAAACTTTAAAAACAGCTGGATACTTACTTCCCTTTTTGGTCCTTTTTTTCTCTTTAGTATAATGAAGTAGACTTGAAAGTTTAATAGGCTTATCAGTTCTGCTCTTAACATTTGCATGCATTAGGCTGAAGCACATAAAATTGCTGTTTGTAGGTCAAAAGCAGGTGAGTGTCAGTCCTTTCGCATGGTTCTACCTAGTTCATACACCATGGTGAGTGAGTTCTTCACCAGCTATTTGCTCCATGCTGCACACTGAAACCACCCATTGCTGTGTCTGATTTCAATCCGAAGGACCCCTGTGTGCTTCCCAGGAGGCCTACAGAAACATACATACTTGTACTCAGCAGCTGCATTCAGCAAAGGATTTTTGATAACAGTTATCTCAATAGCTTGGATTATAGGTGGATTTTCCCTTTCCATTTCAGCAGTGTGTGTGATACATGACTTATATGACCCAACAGATGATGCTTGCATTATAAAGGACACGAAAGCTGCTTCTCCAGTAAAATCAAATATTTCTCAGTTAAAAGCCTGGGCTGCTCTTGCAGAGGACACAGGCTTGGTTTCCAGCTCCATGTGGCTCACAACCATCTGACTCCTGTTCTAAGGGATCCAGTGCCCTCTTCTGGCCCCTGAGGGCACCAGGCATGCTCGTGATGCACGGACAGACGTGCAGGCAAACATCCATACACATAAATAAAAATGAATACATCTTAGAAACAATAAGATAAATGCTTCTGTGTTTCTTGAATGGAGGCTCAAAAGAGCAGTTATGTTGGATCTCTGCAAAAGTATCAGAGCCGGTGTTTTGAGTTCTTTTTTTTTTTTTTTTTAATCTCTTCTTGAGGGGGAAGGGATGACTTCCTTAAGGACATATGATAAGGCAAGATGGCAGATTCTAGAGTCTACAGCCAATGGGACTCTAGAGGCTATCTACTCTAAACACCTAAGTAAATGGTGGGCTGCAATCAAGTACAGCTTTGAGTGGTCAGGTGATAAAGGATAGAAGTGTTCTTGAGAAATGAGATTAACTTGATCTGTGGGATTTGGAGAATGGGAGAAGTGGAGAACTGGAATACAGCTCTGAAATGTAGGATAAGCAGGCAGAGCGAATGCAGAAAACGAGGCAAGGGAGCTTGAGGCAGAGACCTTCAAACACACTGTCCTTGGGAACTGGGGAGAGGGAGCAGAAGCTGCCCCTGGGTGGCTCTGTGACTCTGTCCCCATCCGTGGAGAGGTCTCAGCACACACCTGTACTCAGCAGGAGACTTAATTCTAATTCCTTTACTTGCAAGTTACAGAGACCCAGATTGTATTGTTATGAGCACAGGGGAGATCATGAGAACCTCGGCACAGCTCATGGGTTCAAACTGGAGCTGCAGAGACTGTGGCAACCATAGGGAGCTCAGGACCAGGAACCTGTCTGAATTCACAAGACAGGCGGGCAGTGTGTTTCACTACTGAGAGTTGGTAGTAAAAAGTCTGGAATTTCAAGCGGCCGATTTAACATTCTAATATGCTCGGATGAAGGCATTCCCCTCAGCCCTCTGTCGGATGGACCTCAGACCAACTGAGGGAGTGGCTCAGAGTCATGGGCTCAGCCTATCGCTCAGCAGATTTTTGTCTGCTTCTGTTTTGCCCTCTGCTGGCCAAATCTCAGAACACAGCCTTGACTCTCAGCAAAGTTTCAGTCTCATTTTTTCCAGCTGGCATTTGTTGCGTGCATACTTCACGGTGAGCATCACATAGGCATGGTTGTCATATATGAGGAAAACAATGCCCGAGGGCATTTGCTATACATCAGGCTACGAACTTATACTCTTTAATTCAGATTTTAAAATTCTCATGATGATATAATATAGTGGGTACATTCTATAATCTTCAAAAAAGCTCACTTATTTTTGATCTAGTGCCTTCAGAACAAACCATTCAGTCATGCCTGTGGTGTACATAGGTCAGATCCCAAGTTCCCTGGAGCTAAATGGGAAAGTATTTTGGAAAAATGAGAGCAAAGTTTGACACCAGTGATGCTGAATTTGCTAGAAAGAGCACCCAGGACAAATGTTTAGTGGTGAGGAATGCTTGGCAGGGAAGATGTGCAAGAAAAAAAAAGTAGACAGGGAAGGAAAAGAGCCGGACAAAGTGTGCCAGGTTATGCCCAGCCTTGGTCTGATGCACAGGGAACTGCCCTCTGTGGCTGGGACATACACTATATAGCAGAACATACACTCCTCTGAGGCAAGGGGACCTTTTGTACCCCTAGTCAGTCCATCATTTGTAAGTAACCCTGCTCAAGATGGGAAGACCAGAAGAGGAAGCAAGGGGGTTTTGGTCAGTGGAGGATAGTTCTGTGGAGAAGGCAGGCAGCCATGAGCTGTGGCAGGAGAGCACCGTGAACACGAGCTAACCAGGATGTGCTCGTGGTTGAATTAGCAACAGTTTGGCTCCTGGAGAAGATTCTGAAGTTTGCCACTGAGTTGGTTCCACCTTTTGTGGCTCTCCTTTTTATACAAGTTGGGCCTGCTGGTGGTTAGAGGGGTACTCAACCCCCTTCCTCCCCCGCCCCCCAGCATGCTTCCATTTGCCTGAGGCCCAGTCTGGGGAAGGTGCAACACTAAGCTAATGATAGCATCACTCCCGCAGGCGAAGGGTTTCACATGGGACTACATCAGCATCTACCACAGCAGTGCTAACTGAGAAACAGGAGCAGAACGTTCCCTCTTGAGAGAGTCTACATGTTTAAGAGATGAGACGGAAACTGGGCAGGATGGTGCATGCTTGCAATCCCAGCACTTGGGAGGTAACATAAGAGGATCAGGAGTCCAAGGGCATCCTCAGCTACATAGTGAGTTCAAAGCTGGCCTTGGCTACAGGAACAGGGGTTCTCAAAAATCAGGGGTGAGGGGAAGAACATGAAATAAATAACAAAAACACAATAGCACTAAATCGAAGCAAGTAATAAAAAGTTAAGTACCAGAAGGCAGAGGGGACAGACTTTAATGTGGAGGTCAAAAAGAGGAAAGGGGACAGCGGGGCGATGACCTTTACTAGAGGCTGGCATGCTGACACATTTGCAATCTCAGCACTGGGGAAGTGGAGGCAGGTAGACCCCTGGGACTCACTGGCCATCCAGTGTAGCCTACTAGGAGAGTACCCAGCCAAAGAGAGATCCCGTCTCACAAAATAAGATGGATGGCATCTGAGAGACATCAGCCGAAGCTGCCCTCTGGCTTCCACATGTACACATATACACATGTACCTGCATGTAGAAGTATGTACACCACATACCCAAAAAGGAGGAGAAGGAAGTGTTTGTGGATGTTTCTGGAAGTGGACATTTAGTAAGACTTGATTAGGAGGTACAATAGAGTGCGGTCCATGATTGGTGACCGAAGTAGGTTGATGGCTCTGCTGCGTCGTCATTCAGTGACCCAGGACAATGACTCCAACTAACATGTATTACTCAGGGTCATTCTGGTTGAAGCATTTCTACCTAGTGAGGAGAAACAGAGAACAGCAGTCCAGGCCAGAGGTTGACTTGTAAGCACATTTGGCAAAAGCTGATACATTTCATTTGCTCAGGTCCGTTCAGGAGGGATCAGCCCACACAGGCTGCAAGGGAAGCTGGCACAGGAGGTCTGTCTGGCTACTCACACCCCAGCCAATGTCTGTTACTTTTGAACGAGGGACCATAGCTCGGTGAACAGCTAATA
The DNA here is from genome assembly GCF_049852395.1 of Peromyscus maniculatus bairdii. Lineage (NCBI taxonomy): Eukaryota > Metazoa > Chordata > Mammalia > Rodentia > Cricetidae > Peromyscus > Peromyscus maniculatus. Next base: position 110,896,985 of record NC_134852.1, read on the forward strand.
GTGTTGAGTCCACCCTTCTCTCTCCCAACACAACTGGTCAAGATCAAAACGCTTATAATGCTGCTAGAAGAGCCGGGCGGTGGTGGCGCACGCCTTTAATCCCAGCACTCGGGAGGCAGAGGCAGGTGGATCTCTGTGAGTTCGAGGCCAGCCTGGGCTACCAAGTGAGTTCCAGGAAAGGCACAAAGCTACACAGAGAAACCCTGTCTTGAAAAACCAAAAAAAAAAAATAAATAAATAAATAAATAAATAAATAAATAAATAAATAAATAATGCTGCTAGAAGAAAGAAATGTTGCTACTTTAATTGGATCTTCTCAGGAGGGCAATTATGGAAACCTCAGGAGTACAACTAAGTCTGTCTTGTGAATGTGACTGTGTGACTTTTGATCTCCCCCCCAACTCTGCCCCCCATGGCACCACTGAGTCTGGTCTCTTTTCTCATTGGGATGGTAATATTAACATATCAGTGTAAGCACAGGGAGACACAGACAAAGCAGGGCTTTCAGAGCCAGCCCTCTGTAGAAAAAGGTTCTTCTTTCAAGTGCTACCGAGAATCCTGAACATGATCAGCCTGATGAAATCAGAGAACCCATCTGTAGCAGTGGTTAACCCATGACAGAGAATGTGCCCCTGCGACTAAGCGGGTTAGAAGTTATTGAAAAGGAAAGAAGGAGGGAGAAAGCCAGTGTTGGATGAACGGCTGCATCCTTTGCTACACACTGCCATGAGCCAAAGGTTTCATCTCTTCCTGGGGGCTGCTGACAGCCAGCGATGAACTGATATAAACAAGATCTATCACTTCACTTGGGATAACTCTGAACAACCATCTCAGTTCCAGAACTCCAGGGTCAGCTGAGACTTCTGCTGTAACCACACTCTGAGTTAGCTTTTGTCCACTGCCCACCCTGCTTCCTTGCTTCTTTTTTTTTTTTTTTTTTTGTTTGTTTGTTTGTTTTTTGTTTTTTGTTTTTTTTTCGAGACAGGGAATCCCGAGTGCTGGGATTAAAGGCGTGCGCCACCACCGCCCCGCCCGCTTCCTTGCTTCTTTATCCCCCATCTTCTCAGAGCCTCCTGCCCAAATCTTCTGTACCTAATTCCACTTCTGAGGAGTCAGTTTCTCCTCAAGAACTGCATTAACACTGAGCCCATTCCTCTGTCCTAACAGACACAGGAATGGGATGATAAAAGAGAAGGAGGCGTCTGGACCTGCCTGGACTGAGTCTGCCAGGTTGATCGCAGTCCTCGGGGGAGGATTTGCCCTGGAGGAGGTGGGAATGGGGCGTAGGCTGGGAGTAAGGGGAGGGTGTGGGAGGGGGGAGAATAGGGGAACCCATGGCTGATATGTAGAACTGAATGGTATTGTAAAATAATATATATATATATATATATATAATTAAAAAAATATTTCCTTATTACTTCATAACTATAATCTTGCTACTGTTATGAATCATAATGTAAATATCTACTCGCAAAGGGATCATGACAGGTTGAAAACCACTGCTCCAGAGGGCAAGGAAAAAAATGTACTGAATGGGGAAATAAATACTGCTGTTTGAGTAGATGGAGAAAAAGAAAAAAGAGAAGGAGGCAGTTACTGGTTCCAGCATACTAAAATAAAAGGAAAAATAAAAAAGATTAGCAGTGCCGACAGCCTTGCACCCACTGACTAGAAAGAAACAGCCACTAGGTGGCGCAGCACTACAGTTCTACAGCTCCTCCACAGCATAGACTGTTGCCTTAAATACGGCAGACAGCGTGATTGTCTCTAGAAGGAGGAAAATGCTGGCTCATTATTTCTTTATTTCTTTCTTCCTTTTTAAAAAACATATTCTAGAGACATGAGTGCCCTAAACCTTGCCATTACATATATTCCACTGATCTCTACATAAGATTCCCAGGCTGCTGTTTCTCCACCTGCCGCAGTCACCGTTACCAAGGTAGGGCATGTGGGATTCCGAACAGTTGCTATGATTCTCCCTAAAAATGAGGAGAACTGGCGACATAATCTGTGGAGTCTCCCTCCTTCCCCACCCTTCTCTGCTTCCCCGGGTGCATGAGAATAAGACATAACAGGATCAGTCGTGAAATATAGTGGCTCAGGGAAAGTAGCCATGGGAACCATCACAGAAGATGAAGAGCTTGAGAAAATTATATAACAGAGCCCATCCGTTCTCTGTTGTGGAGTTCATAAAAAAGAAATACTCCCTATTTGGAAAAACACTTCGTCTTTGGGAGGCTGGAGGGCTTTCCTGACCTCAGGGGAAAATACTTGAGGGTCTTTTTTCCATCGTATAAATTTCTAAAGGAATAGAGTTTGATTGCCTAGGGGAGGAACACCCCAAGAATTACAGGGAAGAGAGTTGGATTTTACAAAACTTGAAAGAGGGATAGGTAATGGGGGCCTGTGTTTGGCCTTCTCCCAGCCCTCTCCCAGGCTCCCTGGCAGTGATGACTATAAGGTCACCAGAGGAATGGCCACCAAACCAAGCCAGCAGCTGGAGCTTGGATGCTTCTGACTGGTCCATAGCTTCTTGGACAATGAGTATCTTCAGCGTAATTTCAGTGAACCGAAGACAGTCCTCCAAGTTTTCCAGGGGAAGCCCTAGAGAGTTTACATCCCCACAAGAACTCTGAAACTGGATACTCTATCTGGTTGATGGAGGTGAAGATAAATTTAATTTCACCTCTAAATTAAAAAAAAAGTTAATCAGATTTTCCCCTTTTATTGAAAATGGATTTCTTTTTCACATAATATATCCTGCTTATGGTTTTTCCTCCCTCTACTGCTCCCTATATCCCCTCCCATCTGGATCCTCTCCCTTTCTGTCTCTCATTAGAAAAGAACAGGATTTTAAAAGCTAATATTAAAATATAACAAAACAAAATATAATAAGACAAAAACAATACTATCACATAAGAATTGGACAAAACAGTCAAAGAGAAGGAAAAAAGCCCTAGAGAAAGCCCAAGAGACAGACCCACTCTTGCACACTCAGGAATCCCATAGATTCCTAACACTAAACCGGAAGCCATAGCACGTACAAAGGACTGGTGTAGACCCTGTGCATGCTGCTTCAGTCTCTGTGAGTCCGTGTGAGTTTTGATCATGCTGATTTAGAGGACCTAGTTTCTTGGTCCACCATCCCTCTGGCTCTTATACACTTACTACTTCCTCTTCCATAGGGTTTCCTGAGCCTTGAGGGCAGGGATTTGATGGAGACATCTCATTTAGGAGAGAATGTTCCAAGGCTCTCACTCTCTGCGTAATATTTGGCTGAGAGGCTATGTATGTGTTCTCATCTGCTGCAGGAGGAAGCTTCTCTGATGGTGGCTGATTTAGACACTCATCTATGACTACAGCAGAATATCATTAGGGAGTCATTTTATGCTGTGGGCTTGTTTGTTTGTTCTTTTAGAACAGTAGTATTTTGTTTTTTCCCAGGTCCCTGGGTTATCTAGCCTTAGGTTCTTGGTCACCCAAGCAGTGTCAGATTTGAGTTCCATCTATTGGAGTAGGCCTTAAATCAAACCAGATATTGGTTGGTCACTCCCACAAGCTTTGTGCCACCATTATACTAGCATATCTTACTGGCAGGACACCATTGTAGATCAAGGGTTTGTGGCTGGGGTTAGTGTTTACGTTTATCTTTGGGTAGCATGTAGAGCACTTTCTGGTACCAAAGATACTAGAATATAGGGGTGAAGGCTTTATGTAGGCACCAGCTCGACTTCTCCATGCTCAGTGAGTTGTGTAGGTGTTGTCTTCAGCATTGGGAACTTGCTGTCAGTTTGTGGAGAGCAATCTATAGTCTTGGCAACAGCCTGGGTTAGCTATAACTCAATCTTGGTACTGGAAGCTTCGTTTGATATCAAGAGATGGCCAGTTCGGGCTCTGTCTCCCCTGTTTTTGGTGATTTTATTTAGATACCATATATTTATAATATATAACACATATATTAGGAAGCTTACAGTGTATCAAGTTTCCATACTTCTTCTCAGATGTCCCTTAACTTGAGCTGTCTCTCCTGGTTTTTTCTCCTGGTACCCTCTCTTCTTCCCCTCACTACTTGATCCTCCCATTCTAAACCTCCACTACCATCCTATCCATCCACAACTATCTACTGTATCTCCCTTTCTAGGGGGATCTGTCTGTTCCTCCTAGCCCCTTACTCTATATCTAATCTCTGTGGTTCTATAGATTGTAGTTTGGTTATCATTGACTTAACAGCTAATATTCACATATAAGAAAATACAAGCCATATTTGTCTTTCTGGGTCAGAGTTAACTCACTCAGGATGATTTTTTTCTAGTTTTATCCATTTACCTGTAAATTTTATGATTTCTTTCTTTTTTATTTTTATTTTTCTTTTTCTTTTTTTTTCGAGACTGGGTTTCTCTGTGTAGCTTTCTTTGTGCCTACCCTGGAACTCACTCTGTAGTCCAGGCTGGCCTTGAACTCACAGAGATTTTCCTGGCTCTGCCTCCTGAGTGCTGGGATTATAGGCGTGCACCACCACCACTGCCTGGCTTCATTTTTTTTTTAAAAAATGTGTAAATGCACCACATTTTCTTTATCCATTCTTCTGTTGAAGGACATCTAGGTTGTTTCCAATTTATGACTATTATGAATAGAGCAGCAGTGAACATGGTTGAGCAAGTCTCTTTGTGACAGGATAAAGCGTCCTTTGGGTATATGCCCAAGAGTGGTAGAGCTGGATCTTGCCATAGATTGATTCTCATCTTCCGGAGGAACTGCCACACTGATTTCCATAGCGGCTGTACAATTTTGCACTCCCACCAGCGATGGATGAGTGTTCCCCACATTCTACATCCTTGCCAGCATGAACTGTCACTTGTGTTATTGATCTTAGCTATTCTGATAGGTGTAAGATGAAATCTCAAAGTAGCTTTGATTTGCATTTCCATGATGATTAAGGATGTTGAACATTTCTTTAAATATTTCTCAGCCATATGAGCTCATCTTTTGAGCATTCTCTGTTTAAATCTTTATCTTATTTTTAAATTGGGTTGTTTTCTTTATATCTAGTTTCTTGAGTTCTTTATATATTTTGGATATTAGCCTTGTATTGGATGTTTCCCATTCTATAGGCTGCCACTTTGAATGATGGTGCTCTTGGCTATACAGAAGTTTTTCTGTTTCATGAGGTCCCATTTAGTGATTGTTGATCTTAGTGCCTGTGCTAATAGTGTTCTGTTCAGAAAGTCTTTTCCTGTGCCAATGCATTCAAGCATATTCTCCACTTTCTCTTCTATCAGGTTCAGTGTACCCGGATTTATATTGAGGTCTTTGATCCACTTGGACTTGAGTTTTGTGCAGGATGATAAATGTAGATATATTTGCATTTTTCTACATGCAGACATTAAGTCTGACCAGCACCATTTGTTGAAGATGCTTTTTTCCGTTGTGTATTTCTGCTTATTTATCAAAAATCAGGTGTCCATAGATGTGTGGATTTATGTCTGGGTCTTCAATTCAATTCCATTTATCAAAGTGTCTGTTTTTGTGCTAATAACACATGTAGTTTTTATTATAGCTCTGTAGTGAAATCAAGAATGATGATACTTCTAGCAGTTCTTTCAGTCTTTGGATTTTCTGGGGTTTTGTTTTTCAATATGAAGCTGAAATTGTCCTTTCAAGATACGTGAAAAAATTGTGTTGGAATTTTGATGGGGATTGCATTTAATCTATAGATTGCTTTTGATAGAATGGTAATTTTTACTAGGTTAATCGTACTGATCCATGAGCATGGGAGATCTTCCAATCTGCTGATATCTTTCTCAGTGTCTTAAGGTTTTAAATCATACAAGTATTTCAATTGTTTGCTTAGAGCAACCACAGACATTTTCTATTATTTGAGGCTATTGTGAAGGGTGTTGCTTCCCTGATTTCTTCTCAATCCATTTGTCGTTCGTATAAAAGACAGCTATTGATTTTTGCAAGTTAATTTTGTATCCAGCTACTTTTTCTGAAAAGTGTTTATTAGACACTATAGGAGTTTCCCAGTGGACCTTTTAGAGTCACTTATGTCTACTACCATATCATCTGCAAATAAAAGATACTTTGGCTTCTTCCTTTCCAGTTTGTATCCCTTGGTCTCCTTCAGTTGTTTTATTGTTCTCGCTAAGACTTCAAGTACTTTATTGAATAGGTATTGAGTGGACAACCTTACCTTGTTCCTGATTTTAGTGGAACTTCTTTGAGTTTCTCTCCATTTGAGTTGCTGTTGGCTATGGGCTTGCTTTCAACTGCCTTTATTATGTTGAGGTATGTCTCTTGTATCCCTAATTTCTCCAGGACTTTCATCATGAAGGGGTGTTGGATTTTGTTAAAGACCTTTCCTACATTTAATGAGATGATTATGTAGCTTTTGTCTTTCAATTTAGTTAATCTGCTTATATGGTGGATTACATTTACCAATTTATATATGTTGAACCATCCTTGAATCTCTGGGATGAAGCCTTCTTGACCATGGTGGATGATCTTTTTTTGATGTTTTTTTGAGTTAAGTTTTCAAGAGGTTTTTTTGTTTGTTTGTTTTGGTTTGGTTTTTTTGTTTTGTTTTTTGAGAATTTTTACCTCTATGTTCACAAGGAAATTTGGTCTGTAACTCTTTCTTTGTTGAGTCTTTATGTGGTTTGGGATAAGGGTGAACTGTGGCCTCACAAAATGAGTTGGACAATGTTCCTTCTATTTTGTGGACATTTTTGAGAAGTATTGGCATTAACTCTTCTTTGAAAGTTTGGTAGAATTGTGCTCTAAAACCGTCTGGCCCTGGGTTTCTTTTGGTTTTTGAGACTTTTAATGATTGCTTCTATTTCACTAGGGGGTTATAGGTCTATTTAAATTGTTTACCTGATCTTGATTTAACTTTGGTAAGTGGTGTATATTGAGAAAACTACCATTTCTTTTAGATTTTCCAATTTGCTTGAGTACAGGTTTTTTAAAAGAATGTCCTTATGATTCCCTGGATTTCCTCAGTATCCGTTGTCATGTCCTCCATTTAATCTCTAATAATGTTAATTTGGATATTCTCTCTCCCCCTTTTAGTTAGTTTGGATAAGGGTTTGTAAATCATATTGACTTACAATTTTTGTTTGTTTCTACTTTATTAATTTCAGTCCAGAGTTTGATTATTTTTCACTGTCTACTCCTTCTGGGTGCGATTTCTTCTTGTTTTTCTAGAACTTTCAGGTGTGCTATTAAATTTCTAGTATGCAATCTCTCGAATTTTTTTATGTAAGTACTTATTGTTATAAATTTGTCCCTTAGAACTACCTTCATCACATCCCATAAATTAGGATATATTGTGTATTCATTTTCTTTCAATTCTAAAATGTCTTTAACTTCTTTATTTCTGTCTTGACCCATTTTCATTAAGTGGTAAGTTGTTCAGTTTCCATGAGTTTGTAAGGTTTCTGTTATTGTTTCTATCCAGCTTTAATCCATGGTGGTCTGACAGGGGTTATTTCAATTTTCTTGTATCTGTTGAGACTTGCTTTGTGTCTGAGTATGTGGTCAATTTTGGAGAAAGTTCTATGAGGTACTGAGAAGAAGGTATATTCTTTTGTGTTTGGGTGAAATGTTCTGTAAATATCTGTTAGGTCCTTTGAATATGTAGTGTCCTTCCTTATCTCTTATCTCTTCTAATTAGTTGTAGTTTGAAGTCTATTTTGTAAGTTATTAAAATGGCTACACCAACTTGTTTCTTAGGTCCATTTTCTTGGAATATCTTTTTCCATCCTTTTACCCTGAGGTGATGTCTACCCTTGATGTTAAGGTGTGTTTTTTGGACGCAGAAGAAGGGTGGATCCTGGTTTTGGATCTGTTCTGTTAGTCTGTGTCTTTTTATTGGGACAATGAGCAGTGTTTGTTAATTCCTGTTATTTTTCTTGTTGTTGTGGGGTGTGTGTGTGCTTGTTTGTTTGTTTTTGTGTGTTGTATTGTTTCCTCTCTTTTCATTTTCTGGTCTGGGATAATTTATTCCTTATGTTTTCTTGGGTGTGGTTAACCTCTTTAGGTTAGAATTTTCCTTCTTGCACCCCCCATAAAGCTGTATTGTGGATGAATATTGCTTAAATTTGGTATTTATCACGGAATATCTTATTTTCTCCATCTATTGTGATTGAAAGTTTTTCTGGGCTGGCATCTATAGTCTCTTGGAGTTTGTAATACATCTTTCTGGCTTTTAGAATCTCTGTTGAGAAGCTAGGTGTAATTCTAATAGTTCTGCCTTTATATGCTACTTGGTCTTTTTCCCTTGCAGCTTTTAATATTCTCTCTTTGTTCTGTGTGTTTAGTGTTTTGATTATAATGTGCTGATGGAGCTTTCTTTTCTGGTCCAATCTATTTGGTGTTCTGTGTGCTTCTTGTACTTTGATAGGCACCCCCTTTTTTAGGTTAGGGGAATTTTCTTCTATGATTTTGTTGAAAATATTTTCTGTGCCTTTGACCTGGGTTTCTTCTCCTTCCTTTATTCCTATTATTCTTAGGTTTGGTCTTTTCATAGTGTCCCAGATTTCCTGGATGTTTTATGCCAGAATTTTTTTAGATTTAACATTTCATTTGACAGATGTATCCATTTCTTCTATCATGTCTTCAGTGCCTGAGAGTCTCTCTTTCATCTCTTGTACTCTGTCTGTGAGGCTTGCCTCTGAGGCTCCTGTTCAAGTTCCTAGATTGTTCATTTCCAGATTTTCCTCAGTTTGGGTTTTCTTTATGGAGTCTCTTTCCACTTTCAGGTCTTGAACTGCTTTATCATTTTCTTCCACTATTTGTATTTTCATAGATTTCTGTAAGGGATTTATTAATTTCCTCTTTAAGGACATCTACTATACCCATAAAGGCCATTGAACGTCTTCTTTTTCTTGTGCTTCAGCTGTGTTGCAGTCCTCGGGGTCTGCTGTGGTAGGGTGGCTGGGCTCTATGGGGACATACTGTCCTGGCTGGTTTTTGTTTGTTTGTTTGTTTTGTTTTTGTTTTTTGAGACAGGGTTTCTCCATGTAGTTTTGGTGCCTGTCCTGGATCTCACTCTGTAGACCAGGCTGACCTCGAACTCACAGAGATCCACCTGCCTCTGCCCCCTGAGTGCTGGAATTAAAGGTGTGCGCCACTGCTGCTCTGCGTCCTGGCTGTTTTTGACTGTTTTTTTTTTTTTTTTTTTTTTTTTTTTTTTTTTTACACTGGCATCTAGGCATCTGGGTTTGGGAAGACTGTAATTCTAGGTGCTGATATCTGCTCTTGACTTTGTGTTGTCTGATAGGTAATTTTTCGGGGATCCTGGTAAGTGTGGCCACTGCAGGTTCCAGGTAAAATGTGTTTCTAGGTATTGGAAGCTGACACTTAGGAATGGGAATGGGCTGGGGGGAGGTCCTGAGGGGGTCCAAGAGAGGGAGGAAAGCAGGGTGTTTCACCAGGATCTACTTAGTCCCCTGGGAATGGGGGCAGAGTGAGAAGAGCTGGTAGTCTGCTGCAGAGCTGAGGATAAGACTGGAGGACTGGATTTGGAGGACTGGGGGGAGAGGTGGAGATCTGCACTCAGCCGACCTGCTTCCCTGGCTGGAATCTGTCTGTTGTTTGTTCTTCTTGAAGTGAAGAAATATGATGTTCTTGAACTGGTTACCAACAAATCAAATTATTTATAGTAGTTGAAGTTCTAAGGTCATAATAGCAAATCTAGTTTGGCTACATCAATGAAAGCACAGTAATGTCTATTAAGGGATTAAAATGTATTAGGCAATACATTGTTTTGTTTAATCCTCACAACATACCCATGAAGAAACACCAAGACTCAAAGAATTAAACTGGGCTGGCCGAGGTCACATGTTAGTGATGGTAGAATGAGACATGCTGGACTTCATGGCTAACATCTAGACCTGTCATTCTGATGTTTAGACTATTACTCATTAATTCACTGAACCCTCATGTACTGAGACAGTAAATGGGATCAATAAAACTATTTTGTCTAATAGACAGATCTAGTAGTTTACAGAACAAAAGATTCTTAGAATTGTGGAGTGTTTTCCCTGGCAGCTGGGGTAGTGGGAGAACAAAGGCTTCAGAGAAGATGGACGAGACTAGAACCCTGGCTCTGATCATCACTTCTGTTGTGAACCTTGGGCAATCTATTTAACCAGTCAGATTCTTAACTTCCATATCCACATGCCACAGATATACAATCAATTCTCACTAAATTGGTATAAGTATTAGATATAATGGTACATAGACAAACTGTATAATTTCCATGACCATTATAAAATAAAAATGTGGGGCCCCTTTTTGAAAATCATTAAGAAGGTGGTAACAGCCGAGTACCAAGCCAACAGCAAGGATCTGGGTGTACTGGTTCGGGTCTATCATACCAGCATTCTGAAGTGATGGCAGGAGGATCGAGGTTGAGGCCAGCCTGGGTTATAGAGCAAGACCCTGTCTCAAAAAGAACAAATAAGCGCTGGATGGATGGCTCCAGGGTAAAGTGCTTGCTGCATAAGCATGAGGACCTGAGTTCAGATTCCCAGACCCACAGGCTGGGTGAGGTGGTGTGTACCGGTAATTCTGAGGCCCAAGACAGGCCGATCCCACTAGCTGAACGGATGAGCCTCAGGCTCAGTGAGAGACCCTGTCCGTAAAGAGTTGGCAGAAAGAAGGGAGAGACCGATAGAGGCAAACACCTGATGCTGGTCTCTGGAATCGACATGCATATACTCGAATAACACCGCCCCCCGCCCCCCTAGATAAAGTAGATAAACTAGTGAACAAATGAACAAAGTATGGGGCTCTTATGGCCTGATGGCATAACCACGTTTTCGCATGGAGCAGGTATGTATAAAGTATAATCATTTTCCCTCTCCATCACTGATTCTAATTCTCTTGTTTTGCAGATGAGGGAACTGAAGTTCAAGGAAAAGCAAAACTGCAAACTCTGGCAGAGTCAGGACCACCATTGAGACCTGCTTTGTTCCCAGCATTTCCCAAGTGTGTTATGGATGATGAGAATAGATTTTATTTGAACGGAAGTTTCTATCAACAACCAAGTTTCTAAACACTGGATATGTGAAATAGAGAACATTTTCAGAGTTTCAGAGATTTTTCTCTCTGCAGCTTGAATCCCAAAGTCAGATGGAATAGAGAACACTGCCCAAAGGGATTTGATAATATGGCCTTTTTAAAGGAGTGCAGTAAATATCTCTTAGATCTCTCTCACAAATTCCGTTCTGCAGACTGCTTCAGGGCAGTACAAGTTCCCATGGG